>NC_140454.1:52500-119757 GCF_963576455.1 Neolamprologus multifasciatus | reverse complement strand
CATATAAATAGCTGTAAGTCTTGATAGAAGAAGCATACACACATATTTAAGGCGTTATCTTATACAGTTCAAGATCCCCGTGCTGGGCAAACAGGTTTTGAAGCTGTTGAGCTAAGATTTTCAAGTTATTCACATAATGAAAACCTATACTTTGTTTGGGCGAGTTCCCCATTCAAATGCATGTAATCGTAGGAAACGAAGTGTCTTGACGAAATAAAGCGTTTTTGTACAACTTCATATAAATAGCTGTAAGTCTTGATAGAAGAAGCATACACACATATTTAAGGTCGTTATCTTATACAGTTCAAGATCCCCGTGCTGGGGCAAACAGGTTTTGAAGCTGTTTGAGCTAAGATTTTCAAGTTAATTCACATAATGAAAACCTATACTTGTTTGGGCGAGTTCCCCATTCAAATGCATGTAATCGTAGGAAACGAAGTGTCTTGACGAAATAAAGCGTTTTTGTACAACTTCATATAAATAGCTGTAAGTCTTGATAGAAGAAGCATACACACATATTTAAGGCGTTATCTTATACAGTTCAAGATCCCCGTGCTGGGCAAACAGTTTTGAAGCTGTTTGAGCTAAGATTTTCAAGTTATTCACATAATGAAAACCTATACTTTGTTTCGGGCGAGTTCCCCATTCAAATGCATGTAATCGTAGGAAACGCAGTCTTGACGAAATAAAGCGTTTTTGTACAACTTCATATAAATAGCTGTAAGTCTTGATAGAAGCGCATACACACATATTTAAGGCGTTATCTTATACAGTTCAAGATCCCCGTGCTGGGCAAACAGGTTTTGAAGCTGTTTGAGCTAAGATTTTCAAGTTATTCACATAATGAAAACCTATACTTTGTTTCGGGCGAGTTCCCCATTCAAATGCATGTAATCGTAGGAAACGCACTGTCTTGACGAAATAAAGCGTTTTTGTACAACTTCATATAAATAGCTGTAAGTCTTGATAGAAGATCAACATATTTAAGGCGTTATCTTATACAGTTCAAGATCCCCGTGCTGGGCAAACAGGTTTTGAAGCTGTTTGAGCTAAGATTTTCAAGTTATTCACATAATGAAAACCTATACTTTGTTTCGGGCGAGTTCCCCATTCAAATGCATGTAATCGTAGGAAACACTGTCTTGACGAAATAAAGCGTTTTTGTACAACTTCATATAAATAGCTGTAAGTCTTGATAGAAGAAACATACACACATATTTAAGGCGTTATCTTATACAGTTCAAGATCCCCGTGCTGGGCAAACAGGTTTTGAAGCTGTTTGAGCTAAGATTTTCAAGTTATTCACATAATGAAAACCTATACTTTGTTTCGGGCGAGTTCCCCATTCAAATGCATGTAATCGTAGGAAACGCACTGTCCTTGACGAAATAAAGCGTTTTTGTACAACTTCATATAAATAGCTGTAAGTCTTGATAGAAGAAGCATACACACATATTTAAGGCGTTATCTTATACAGTTCAAGATCCCCGTGCTGGGCAAACAGGTTTTGAAGCTGTTTGAGCTAAGATTTTCAAGTTATTCACATAATGAAAACCTATACTTTGTTTCGGTGCGAGTTCCCCATTCAAATGCATGTAATCGTAGGAAAGCAACTGTCTTGACGAAATAAAGCGTTTTTTGTACAAACTTCATATAAATAAGCTGTAAGTCTTGATAGAAGAAATGCAGACACACATATTTAAGGCGTTATCTTATACAGTTCAAGATCCCCGTGCTGGGCAAACAGGTTTTGAAGCTGTTTGAGCTAAGATTTTCAAGTTATTCACATAATGAAAACCTATACTTTGTTTCGGGCGAGTTCCCCATTCAAATGCATGTAATCGTAGGAAAAGCACTGTCTTGACGAAATAAAGCGTTTTTTGTACAACTTCATATAAATAGCTGTAAGTCTTGATAGAAGAAGCATACACACATATTTAAGGCGTTATCTTATACAGTTCAAGATCCCCGTGCTGGGCAAACAGGTTTTGAAGCTGTTTGAGCTAAGATTTTCAAGTTATTCACATAATGAAAACCTATACTTTGTTTCGGGCGAGTTCCCCATTCAAATGCATGTAATCGTAGGAAAAGCACTGTCTTGACGAAATAAAGCGTTTTTGTACAACTTCATATAAATAGCTGTAAGTCTTGATAGAAGAAGCATACACACATATTTAAGGCGTTATCTTATACAGTTCAAGATCCCCGTGCTGGGCAAACAGGTTTTGAAGCTGTTTGAGCTAAGATTTTCAAGTTATTCACATAATGAAAACCTATACTTTGTTTCGGCGAGTTCCCCATTCAAATGCATGTAATCGTAGGAAACGCAGCTGTCTTGACGAAATAAAGCGTTTTTGTACAACTTCATATAAATAGCTGTAAGTCTTGATAGAAGAAGCATACACACATATTTAAGGCGTTATCTTATACAGTTTCAAGATCCCCGTGCTGGGCAAACAGGTTTTGAAGCTGTTTGAGCTAAGATTTTGCAAGTTATTCACATAATGAAAACCTATACTTTGTTTCGGGCGAGTTCCCCATTCAAATGCATGTAATCGTAGGAAATGCACTGTCTTGACGAAATAAAGCGTTTTTGTACAACTTCATATAAATAGCTGTAAGTCTTGATAGAAGAAGCATACACACATATTTAAGGCGTTATCTTATACAGTTCAAGATCCCCGTGCTGGGCAAACAGGTTTTGAAGCTGTTTGAGCTAAGATTTTCAAGTTATTTCACATAATGAAAACCTATACTTTGTTTCGGGCGAGTTCCCCATTCAAATGCATGTAATCGTAGGAAACGCACTTGTCTTGACGAAATAAAGCGGTTTTGTACAACTTCATATAAATAGCTGTAAGTCTTGATAGAAGAAGCATACACACATATTTAAGGCGTTATCTTATACAGTTCAAGATCCCCGTGCTGGGCAAACAGGTTTTGAAGCTGTTTGAGCTAAGATTTTCAAGTTATTCACATAATGAAAAACCTATACTTTGTTTCGGGCGAGTTCCCCATTCAAATGCATGTAATCGTAAGGAAATGCACTGTCTTGACGAAATAAAGCGTTTTGTACAACTTCATATAAATAGCTGTAAGTCTTGATAGAAGAAGCATACACACATATTTAAGGCGTTATCTTATACAGTTCAAGATCCCCGTGCTGGGCAAACAGGTTTTGAAGCTGTTTGAGCTAAGATTTTCAAGTTATTCACATAATGAAAACCTATACTTTGTTTCGGGCGAGTTCCCCATTCAATGCATGTAATCGTAGGAAACGCACTGTCTTGACGAAATAAAGCGTTTTGTACAACTTCATATAAATAGCTGTAAGTCTTGATAGAAGAAGCATACACACATATTTAAGGCGTTATCTTATACAGTTCAAGATCCCCGTGCTGGGCAAACAGGTTTTGAAGCTGTTTGAGCTAAGATTTTCAAGTTATTCACATAATGAAAACCTATACTTTGTTTCGGGCGAGTTCCCCATTCAAATGCATGTAATCGTAGGAAACGCACTGTCTTGACGAAATAAAGCGTTTTTGTACAACTTCATATAAATAGCTGTAAGTCTTGATAGAAGAAGCATACACACATATTTAAGGCGTTATCTTATACAGTTCAAGATCCCCGTGCTGGGCAAACAGGTTTTGAAGCTGTTTGAGCTAAGATTTTCAAGTTATTCACATAATGAAAACCTATACTTTGTTTCGGGCGAGTTCCCCATTCAAATGCATGTAATCGTAGGAAACGCACTGTCTTGACGAAATAAAGCGTTTTTGTACAACTTCATATAAATAGCTGTAAGTCTTGATAGAAGAAGCATACACACATATTTAAGGCGTTATCTTATACAGTTCAAGATCCCCGTGCTGGGCAAACAGGTTTTGAAGCTGTTTGAGCTAAGATTTTCAAGTTATTCACATAATGAAAACCTATACTTTGTTTCGGGCGAGTTCCCCATTCAAATGCATGTAATCGTAGGAAACGCACTGTCTTGACGAAATAAAGCCTTTTTGTACAACTTCATATAAATAGCTGTAAGTCTTGATAGAAGACGCATACACACATATTTAAGGCGTTATCTTATACAGTTCAAGATCCCCGTGCTGGGCAAACAGGCTTTTGAAGCTGTTTGAGCTAAGATTTTCAAGTTATTCACATAATGAAAACCTATACTTTGTTTCGGGCGAGTTCCCCATTCAAATGCATGTAATCGTAGGAACGCACTGTCTTGACGAAATAAAGCGTTTTTGTACAACTTCATATAAATAGCTGTAAGTCTTGATAGAAGAAGCATACACACATATTTAAGGCGTTATCTTATACACGTTCAAGATCCCCGTGCTGGGCAAACAGCTTTTGAAGCTGTTTGAGCTAAGATTTTCAAGTTATTCACATAATGAAAACCTATACTTTGTTTCGGGGCGAGTTCCCCATTCAAATGCATGTAATCGTAGGAAACGCAGTGTCTTGACGAAATAAAGCGTTTTTGTACAACTTCATATAAATAGCTGTAAGTCTTGATAGAAGAAGCATACACACATATTTAAGGCGTTATCTTATACAGTTCAAGATCCCCGTGCTGGGCAAAGCGGATTTTGAAGCTGTTTGAGCTAAGATTTTTCAAGTTATTCACATAATGAAAACCTATACTTTGTTTCGGGCGAGTTCCCCATTCAAATGCATGTAATCGTAGGAAACTGCAGCTGTCTTGACGAAATAAAGCGTTTTTGTACAACTTCATATAAATAGCTGTAAGTCTTGATAGAAGAAGCATACACACATATTTAAGGCGTTATCTTATACAGTTCAAGATCCCCGTGCTGGGCAAACAGCTTTTGAAGCTGTTTGAGCTAAGATTTTCAAGTTATTCACATAATGAAAACCTATACTTTGTTTCGGGCGAGTTCCCCATTCAAATGCATGTAATCGTAGGAAACTGCACTGTCTTGACGAAATAAAGCGTTTTTGTACAACTTCATATAAATAGCTGTAAGTCTTGATAGAAGAAGCATACACACATATTTAAGGCGGGTATCTTATACAGTTCAAGATCCCCGTGCTGGGCAAACAGCTTTTGAAGCTGTTTGAGCTAAGATTTTCAAGTTATTCACATAATGAAAACCTATACTTTGTTTCGGGCGAGTTCCCCATTCAAATGCATGTAATCGTAGGAAACGCAGTGTCTTGACGAAATAAAGCGTTTTTGTACAACTTCATATAAATAGCTGTAAGTCTTGATAGAAGAAGCATACACACATATTTAAGGCGTTATCTTATACAGTTCAAGATCCCCGTGCTGGGCAAACAGGTTTGAAGCTGTTTGAGCTAAGATTTTCAAGTTATTCACATAATGAAAACCTATACTTTGTTTCGGGCGAGTTCCCCATTCAAATGCATGTAATCGTAGGAAATGCACTGTCTTGACGAAATAAAGCGTTTTTGTACAACTTCATATAAATAGCTGTAAGTCTTGATAGAAGACGCATACACACATATTTAAGGCATTATCTTATACAGTTCAAGATCCCCGTGCTGGGCAAACAGCTTTTGAAGCTGTTTGAGCTAAGATTTTCAAGTTATTCACATAATGAAAACCTATACTTTGTTTCGGGCGAGTTCCCCATTCAAATGCATGTAATCGTAGGAAATGCACTGTCTTGACGAAATAAAGCGTTTTTGTACAACTTCATATAAATAGCTGTAAGTCTTGATAGACGACTCAGACACACATATTTAAGGCGTTATCTTATACAGTTCAAGATCCCCGTGCTGGGCAAACAGGTTTTGAAGCTGTTTGAGCTAAGATTTTCAAGTTATTCACATAATGAAAACCTATACTTTGTTTCGGGCGAGTTCCCCATTCAAATGCATGTAATCGTAGGAAACGCACTGTCTTGACGAAATAAAGCGTTTTTGTACAACTTCATATAAATAGCTGTAAGTCTTGATAGAAGAAGCATACACACATATTTAAGGCGTTATCTTATACAGTTCAAGATCCCCGTGCTGGGCAAACAGCTTTTGAAGCTGTTTGAGCTAAGATTTTCAAGTTATTCACATAATGAAAACCTATACTTTGTTTCGGGCGAGTTCCCCATTCAAATGCATGTAATCGTAGGAAACGCAGTGTCTTGACGAAATAAAGCGTTTTTGTACAACTTCATATAAATAGCTGTAAGTCTTGATAGAAGAAGCATACACACATATTTAAGGCGTTATCTTATACAGTTCAAGATCCCCGTGCTGGGCAAACAGGTTTTGAAGCTGTTTGAGCTAAGATTTTCAAGTTATTCACATAATGAAAACCTATACTTTGTTTCGGGCGAGTTCCCCATTCAAATGCATGTAATCGTAGGAAACGCAGTGTCTTGACGAAATAAAGCGTTTTTGTACAACTTCATATAAATAGCTGTAAGTCTTGATAGAAGAAGCATACACACATATTTAAGGCGTTATCTTATACACTTCAAGATCCCCGTGCTGGGCAAACAGGTTTTGAAGCTGTTTGAGCTAAGATTTTCAAGTTATTCACATAATGAAAACCTATACTTTGTTTCGGGCAAGTTCCCCATTCAAATGCATGTAATCGTAGGAAACGCACTGTCTTGACGAAATAAAGCGTTTTTGTACAACTTCATATAAATAGCTGTAAGTCTTGATAGAAGAAGCATACACACATATTTACGGCGTTATCTTATACAGTTCAAGATCCCCGTGCTGGGCAAACAGGTTTTGAAGCTGTTTGAGCTAAGATTTTCAAGTTATTCACATAATGAAAACCTATACTTTGTTTCGGGCGAGTTCCCCATTCAAATGCATGTAATCGTAGGAAACGCAGTGTCTTGACGAAATAAAGCGTTTTTGTACAACTTCATATAAATAGCTGTAAGTCTTGATAGAAGAAGCATACACACATATTTAAGGCGTTATCTTATACAGTTCAAGATCCCCGTGCTGGGCAAACAGGTTTTGAAGCTGTTTGAGCTAAGATTTTCAAGTTATTCACATAATGAAAACCTATACTTTGTTTCGGGCGAGTTCCCCATTCAAATGCATGTAATCGTAGGAAACGCACTGTCTTGACGAAATAAAGCGTTTTTGTACAACTTCATATAAATAGCTGTAAGTTTTGATAGACGACTCAGACACACATATTTAAGGCGTTATCTTATACAGTTCAAGATCCCCGTGCTGGGCAAACAGCTTTTGAAGCTGTTTGAGCTAAGATTTTCAAGTTATTCACATAATGAAAACCTATACTTTGTTTCGGGCGAGTTCCCCATTCAAATGCATGTAATCGTAGGAAACGCAGTGTCTTGACGAAATAAAGCGTTTTTGTACAACTTCATATAAATAGCTGTAAGTCTTGATAGAAGAAGCATACACACATATTTAAGGCGTTATCTTATACACTTCAAGATCCCCGTGCTGGGCAAACAGGTTTTGAAGCTGTTTGAGCTAAGATTTTCAAGTTATTCACATAATGAAAACCTATACTTTGTTTCGGGCGAGTTCCCCATTCAAATGCATGTAATCGTAGGAAACGCAGTGTCTTGACGAAATAAAGCGTTTTTGTACAACTTCATATAAATAGCTGTAAGTCTTGATAGAAGAAGCATACACACATATTTAAGGCGTTATCTTATACAGTTCAAGACCCCCGTGCTGGGCAAACAGGTTTTGAAGCTGTTTGAGCTAAGATTTTCAAGTTATTCACATAATGAAAACCTATACTTTGTTTCGGGCGAGTTCCCCATTCAAATGCATGTAATCGTAGGAAACGCAGTGTCTTGACGAAATAAAGCGTTTTTGTACAACTTCATATAAATAGCTGTAAGTCTTGATAGAAGAAGCATACACACATATTTAAGGCGTTATCTTATACAGTTCAAGATCCCCGTGCTGGGCAAACAGGTTTTGAAGCTGTTTGAGCTAAGATTTTCAAGTTATTCACATAATGAAAACCTATACTTTGTTTCGGGCGAGTTCCCCATTCAAATGCATGTAATCGTAGGAAACGCACTGTCTTGACGAAATAAAGCGTTTTTGTACAACTTCATATAAATAGCTGTAAGTTTTGATAGACGACTCAGACACACATATTTAAGGCGTTATCTTATACAGTTCAAGATCCCCGTGCTGGGCAAACAGCTTTTGAAGCTGTTTGAGCTAAGATTTTCAAGTTATTCACATAATGAAAACCTATACTTTGTTTCGGGCGAGTTCCCCATTCAAATGCATGTAATCGTAGGAAATGCACTGTCTTGACGAAATAAAGCGTTTTTGTACAACTTCATATAAATAGCTGTAAGTCTTGATAGAAGAAGCATACACACATATTTAAGGCGTTATCTTATACAGTTCAAGATCCCCGTGCTGGGCAAACAGCTTTTGAAGCTGTTTGAGCTAAGATTTTCAAGTTATTCACATAATGAAAACCTATACTTTGTTTCGGGCGAGTTCCCCATTCAAATGCATGTAATCGTAGGAAACGCAGTGTCTTGACGAAATAAAGCGTTTTTGTACAACTTCATATAAATAGCTGTAAGTCTTGATAGAAGAAGCATACACACATATTTAAGGCGTTATCTTATACAGTTCAAGATCCCCGTGCTGGGCAAACAGGTTTTGAAGCTGTTTGAGCTAAGATTTTCAAGTTATTCACATAATGAAAACCTATACTTTGTTTCGGGCGAGTTCCCCATTCAAATGCATGTAATCGTAGGAAATGCACTGTCTTGACGAAATAAAGCGTTTTGTACAACTTCATATAAATAGCTGTAAGTCTTGATAGAAGAAGCATACACACATATTTAAGGCATTATCTTATACAGTTCAAGATCCCCGTGCTGGGCAAACAGCTTTTGAAGCTGTTTGAGCTAAGATTTTCAAGTTATTCACATAATGAAAACCTATACTTTGTTTCGGGCGAGTTCCCCATTCAAATGCATGTAATCGTAGGAAACGCAGTGTCTTGACGAAATAAAGCGTTTTTGTACAACTTCATATAAATAGCTGTAAGTCTTGATAGAAGAAGCATACACACATATTTACGGCGTTATCTTATACAGTTCAAGATCCCCGTGCTGGGCAAACAGGTTTTGAAGCTGTTTGAGCTAAGATTTTCAAGTTATTCACATAATGAAAACCTATACTTTGTTTCGGGCGAGTTCCCCATTCAAATGCATGTAATCGTAGGAAATGCACTGTCTTGACGAAATAAAGCGTTTTTGTACAACTTCATATAAATAGCTGTAAGTTTTGATAGACGACTCAGACACACATATTTAAGGCGTTATCTTATACAGTTCAAGATCCCCGTGCTGGGCAAACAGGTTTTGAAGCTGTTTGAGCTAAGATTTTCAAGTTATTCACATAATGAAAACCTATACTTTGTTTCGGGCGAGTTCCCCATTCAAATGCATGTAATCGTAGGAAACGCACTGTCTTGACGAAATAAAGCGTTTTTGTACAACTTCATATAAATAGCTGTAAGTCTTGATAGAAGAAGCATACACACATATTTAAGGCGTTATCTTATACAGTTCAAGATCCCCGTGCTGGGCAAACAGCTTTTGAAGCTGTTTGAGCTAAGATTTTCAAGTTATTCACATAATGAAAACCTATACTTTGTTTCGGGCGAGTTCCCCATTCAAATGCATGTAATCGTAGGAAATGCACTGTCTTGACGAAATAAAGCGTTTTTGTACAACTTCATATAAATAGCTGTAAGTTTTGATAGACGACTCAGACACACATATTTAAGGCGTTATCTTATACAGTTCAAGATCCCCGTGCTGGGCAAACAGGTTTTGAAGCTGTTTGAGCTAAGATTTTCAAGTTATTCACATAATGAAAACCTATACTTTGTTTCGGGCGAGTTCCCCATTCAAATGCATGTAATCGTAGGAAACGCAGTGTCTTGACGAAATAAAGCGTTTTTGTACAACTTCATATAAATAGCTGTAAGTCTTGATAGAAGAAGCATACACACATATTTAAGGCGTTATCTTATACACTTCAAGATCCCCGTGCTGGGCAAACAGGTTTTGAAGCTGTTTGAGCTAAGATTTTGAAGTTATTCACATAATGAAAACCTATACTTTGTTTCGGGCGAGTTCCCCATTCAAATGCATGTAATCGTAGGAAACGCAGTGTCTTGACGAAATAAAGCGTTTTTGTACAACTTGTGTCGGGCGAGAACTCCATTCAAAGGCATGTAATAGCGAGAAACACAATAACGTGGTGAAATAAAGCGTTTTTCATCAACTTCATAGAGATAGCTGTAACATTTGATAGAAGACTCAGACACACATAAATATGCCTTTGCCTTATAAAATTCAGCATATTCGTGCTGGGAAATAGGTTTTGCAGCTGTTTGAGCTAAGATGTTCAAGTTATTCACAAATGAAAACCTATACTTTGTGTCGGGCGAGAAATCCATTCAAATGCATGTAATAGCGAGAAACGCACAAACGTGGTGAAATAAAGAGATTTTCATCAACTTCATAGAGATAGCTGTAACATTTGATAGAAGACTCAGACACACATAAATATGGCTTTGCCTTATAGAAATCAGCATCTCCATGCTGGGGAAAAAGGTTTTGCAGCTGTTTGAGCTAAGATGTTCAAGTTATTCACAAATGAATACCTATACTTTGTGTCGGGCGAGAACTCCATTCAAATGCATGTACCACTGAGAAACGCACTAAAGCGGTGAAATAAAGTGTTTTTCAACTTTATGGCTAAGCCTTATAGAATTCTGCATCTTCGTGCTGGGGAAATAGGTTTTGCAGTTCTTTGAGCTAAGATGTTCAAGTTATTCACAAATGAAAACCTATACTTTGTGTCGGGCGAGAACTCCATTCAAATGCATGTACCAGTGAGAAACGCAGTAACGTGGTGAGATAAAGAGTTTTTCAACTTTATGGCTAAGCCTTATAAAATTCGTCATCTCCATGCTGGGAAAAAGGTTTTGCAGCTGTTTGAGCTAAGATGTTCAAGTTATTCACAAATGAAAACCTATACTTTGTGTCGGGCGAGAACTCCATTCAAATGCATGTACCAGTGAGAAACGCACAAACGTGGTGTGAGATAAAGTGTTTTTCATCAACTTCATAGAGATAGCTGAAAAATTTGATAGAAGACTCAGACACACATAAATATGGCTTTGCCTTATAGAATCCAGCATCTCCATGCTGGAAAAAAAGGTTTTGCAGCTGTTTGAGCTAAGATGTTCAAGTTATTCACAAATGAAAACCTATACTTTGTGTCGGGCGAGAACTCCATTCAAATGCATGTACCAGTGAGAAACGCAGTAACGTGGTGAAATAAAGCGTTTTTCATCAACTTCATAGCTGTAACATTTGATAGAAGACTCAGACACTCATATTTATGGCTTTCCCTTATAGAATTCTGCATCTTCGTGCTGGGAAAAAGGTTTTGCAGCTGTTTGAGCTAAGATGTACAAGTTATTCACAAATGAAAACCTATATGGCGAGTATAGTGTGTCTGCCCGACACACTATACTTTGTGTCGGGCGAGAACTCCATTCAAAGGCATGTAATAGCGAGAAACGAACTAACATGGTGAAATAAAGCGTTTTTCATCAACTTCATAGAGATAGCTGTAACATTTGATAGAAGGATCAGACACACATATTTATGGCTTTCCCTTTTAGAACTCTGCACCTTCGTGCTGGGAAAAAGGTTTTACAGCTGTTTGAGCTAAGATGTTCAAGTTATTCACAAATGAAAACCTATACTTTGTGTCGGGCGAGAAATCCATTCAAATGCATGTACCAGTGAGAAACGCAGTAACGTGGTGAGATAAAGTGTTTTTCAACTTTATGGCTAAGCCTTATAGAATTCAGCATCTCCATGCTGGAAAAAAGGTTTTGCAGCTGTTTGAGCTAAGATGTTCAAGTTATTCACAAATGAAAACCTATACTTTGTGTCGGGCGAGAAATCCATTCAAATGCATGTACCAGTGAGAAACGCAGTAACGTGGTGAGATAAAGTGTTCTTCAACTTTATGGCTAAGCCTTATAGAATTCAGCATCTCCATGCTGGAAAAAAGGTTTTGCAGCTGTTTGAGCTAAGATGTTCAAGTTATTCACAAATGAAAACCTATACTTTGTGTCGGGCGAGAACTCCATTCAAAGGCATGTAATAGCGAGAAACGAACTAACGTGGTGAAATAAAGCGTTTTTCATCAACTTCATGGAGATAGATGTAACATTTGATAGAAGACTCAGAAACACATATTTATGGCTTTCCCTTTTAGAACTCTGCATCTCCGTGCTGGGAAAAAGGTTTTGCAGCTGTTTGAGCTAAGATGTACAAGTTATTCACAAATGAAAACCTATACTTTGTGTCGGTCGAGAAATCCATTCAAATGCATGTAACAGTGAGAAACGCAGTAACGTGGTGAGATAAAGTGTTTTTCAACTTTATGGCTAAGCCTTATAGAATTCAGCATCTCCATGCTGGAAAAAAGGTTTTGCAGCTGTTTGAGCTAGGATGTTCAAGTTATTAACAAATGAAAACCTATACTTTGTGTCGGGCGAGAACTCCATTCAAATGCATGTAATAGCGAGAAACGCACAAACGTGGTGAAATAAAGCGTTTTTCATCAACTTCATAGAGATAGCTGTAACATTTGATAGAAGACTCAGACACACATAAATATGGCTTTCCCTTATAGATTTCAGCATCTCCATGCTGGAAAAAAGGTTTTGCAGCTGTTTGAGCTAAGATGTTCAAGTTATTCACAAATGAAAACCTATACTTTGTGTCGGGCGAGAACTCCACTCAAAGGCATGTAATAGCGAGAAACGAACTAACGTGGTGAAATAAAGCGTTTTTCATCAACTTCATGGAGATAGATGTAACATTTGATAGAAGACTCAGAAACACATATTTATGGCTTTCCCTTTTAAAACTCTGCATCTCCGTGCTGCGAAAAAGGTTTTGCAGCTGTTTGAGCTAAGATGTACAAGTTATTCACAAATGAAAACCTATACTTTGTGTCGGGCGAGAAATCCATTCAAATGCATGTACCAGTGAGAAATGCAGTAACGTGGTGAGATAAAGTGTTTTTCAACTTTATGGCTAAGCCTTATATAATTCTGCATCTTCGTGCTGGAGAAATAGGTTTTTAAGCTGTTTGAGCTAAGATGTTCAAGTTATTCACAAATGAAAACCTATACTTTGTGTCGGGCGAAAACTCCATTCAAATGCATGTAATAGCGAGAAATGAACTAACATGGTGAAATAAAGCGTTTTTCATCAACTTCATAGAGATAGCTGTAACATTTGATATAAGACTCAGACACACATAAATATGGCTTTGCCTTATAGAATTCAGCATCTCCATGTTGGGGAAAAAGGTTTTGCAGCTGTTTGAGCTAAGATGTTCAAGTTATTCACAAATGAAAACCTATACTTTGTGTCGGGCGAGAAATCCATTCAAATGCATGTACCAGTGAGAAACGCAGTAACGTGGTGAGATAAAGTGTTTTTCAACTTTATGGCTAAGCCTTATAGAATTCTGCATCTTCGTGCTGGAGAAATAGGTTTTGCAGCTGTTTGAGCTAAGATGTTCAAGTTATTCTCAAATGAAAACCTATACTTTGTGTCGGGCGAGAACTCAATTCAAAGGCATGTAATAGCGAGAAACGAACTAACGTGGTGAAATAAAGCGTTTTTCATCAACTTCATAGAGATAGCTGTAACATTTGATAGAAGACACAGACACACATATTTCTGGCTTTCCCTTATAGAATTCTGCATCTTCGTGCTGGAGAAATAGGTTTTGCAGCTGTTTGAGCTAAGATGTACAAGTTATTCACAAATGAAAACCTATACTTTGTGTCGGGCGAGAACTCCATTCAAATGCATGTACCAGTGAGAAACGCAGTAACGTGGTGAGATAGTGTTTTTAAACTTTATGGCTAAGCCTTATAGAATTCAGAATCTCCATGCTGGGGAAAAAGGTTTTGCAGCTTTTTGAGCTAAGATGTTCAAGTTATTCACAAATGAAAACCTATACTTTGTGTCGGGCGAGAACTCCATTCAAATGCATGTACCAGTGTGAAACGCACTAACGTGGTGAGATAAAGTGTTTTTCAACTTTATGGCTTTGCCTTATAAGATTCAGCATATTCGTGCTGGGGAAATAGGTTTCGCAGCTTTTTGAGCTAAGATGTTCAAGTTATTCACAAATGAAAACCTATACTTTGTGTCGGGCGAAAACTCCATTCAAATGCATGTAATAGCGAGAAACGCACTAACGTGGTCAAATAAAGTGTTTTTCAACTTTATGGCTAAGCCTTATACAATTCGTCATCTCCATTCTGGGAAAAAAGGTTTTGCAGCTGTTTGAGCTAAGATATTCAAGTTATTCACAAATGAAAACCTATACTTTGTGTCGGGCGAGAAATCCATTCAAATGCATGTAATAGCGAGAAACGAACTAACGTGGTGAAATAAAGCGTTTTTCATCAACTTCATAGAGATAGCTGTAACATTTGATAGAAGACTCAGACACACATGAATATGGCTTTGCCATATAGAATTCTGCATCTTCGTGCTGGGGAAATAGGTTTTGCAAATCTTTGAGCTAAGATGTTCAAGTAATTCACAAATGAAAACCTATACTTTGTGTCGGGCGAGAACTCCTTTCAAATGCATGTAATAGCGAGAAACATAATAACGTGGTGAAATAAAGTGTTTTTCAACTTTATGGCTAAGCCATATAGAATTCTGCATCTCCATGCTGGGGAAAAAGGGTTTTGCAGCTCTTTGAGCTAAGATGTTCAAGTTATTCACAAATGAAAATCTATACTTTGTGTCGGGCGAAAACTCCATTCAAATGCTTGTAATAGCGAGAAACGAACTAACGTGGTGAAGTAAAGCGTTTTTCATCAACTTCGTACAGATAGCTGTAACATTTGATAGAAGACTCAGACACACATAAATAAGGCAAAGCCTTATAGAATTCTGCATCTTCGTGCTGGGGAAAAAGGTTTTGCAGCTGTTTGAGCTAAGATGTTCAAGTTATTCACAAATGAAAACCTATACTTTGTGTCGGGCGAGAACTCCATTCAAATGCATATAATAGCGAGAAACGAACTAACGTGGTGAAATAAAGCGTTTTTCATCAACTTCATAGAGATAGCTGTAACATTTGATAGAAGACTCAGACACACATAAATATGGCAAAGCCTTATACAATTCGTCATCTCCATTCTGGGAAAAAAGGTTTTGCAGCTGTTTGAGCTAAGATGTTCAAGTTATTCACAAATGAAAACCTATAAGTTGTGTCGGTAGAGAACTCCTTTCAAATGCATGTAATAGCGAGAAACGAAATAACGTGGTGAAATAAAGTTTTTTTCAACTTTATGGCTAAGCCATATAGAATTCAGAAACTCCATGCTGGGGAAAAGGTTTTGCAGCTCTTTGAGCTAAGATGTTCAAGTTATTCACAAATGAAAACCTATACTTTGTGTCGGTAGAGAACTCCTTTCAAATGCATGTAATAGCGAGAAATGAAATAACGTGGTGAAATAAAGTGTTTTTCAACTTTATGGCTAAGCCATATAGAATTCAGCATCTCCATGCTGGGGAAATAGGTTTTGCAGCTGTTTGAGCTAAGATGTTCAAGTTATTCACAAATGAAAACCTATATTTTGTGTCGGGCGAGAACATTCAAATGCATGTAATAAGGAGAAACGCACTAACGTGGTGAAATAAAGTGTTTTTCAACTTTATGGCTAAGCCATATAGAATTCAGCATCTCCATGCTGGGGAAAAAGGTTTTGCAGCTGTTTGAGCTAAGATGTTCAAGTTATTAACAAATGAAAACCTATACTTTGTGTCCGGCGAAAACTCCAGTCAAATGCATGTAATAGCGAGAAACGCACTAAAGTGGTGAAATAAAGCGTTTTTCATCAACTTCATAGAGATAGCTGTAACATTGATAGAAGACTCAGACACACATAAATATGGCTTTGTCTTATAGAATTCTGCATCTTCGTGCTTTGGAAATAGGTTTTGCAAATCTTTGAGCTAAGATGTTCAAGTTATTCACAAATGAAAACCTATACTTTGTGTCGCTAGAGAACTCCTTTCAAATGCATGTAATAGCGAGAAACGAAATAACATGGTGAAATAAAGTGTTTTTCAACTTTATGGCTAAGCCTTATAGAATTCTGCATCTTCGTGCTGGGGAAATAGGTTTTGCAGCTGTTTGAGCTAAGATGTTCAAGTTATTCACAAATGAAAACCTATACTTTGTGTCGGGCGAGAACTCCATTCAAATGCATATAATAGCGAGAAACGAACTAACGTGGTGAAATAAAGCGTTTTTCATCAACTTCATAGAGATAGCTGTAACATTTGATAGAAGACTCAGACACACATAAATATGGCTTTGCCTTATAGAATTCTGCATCTTCGTGCTGGGGAAATAGGTTTTGCAGCTGTTTGAGCTAAGATGTTCATGTTATTCACAAATGAAAACCTATACTTTGTGTCGGGCGAGAACTCCATTCAAATGCATGTAATAGCGAGAAACGCACTAACGGGGTGAAATAAAGCGTTTTTCATCAACTTTAACAACTATATAACATTATATAACATTATATAACTATATAACTATTTAACAACTATAACAAAGTTATAGTGGGATTTTGTTTTTTTACTTGTGTGTTTATATAACTTAGAATAATTGTGTATTCCTCTGTGAACAGCTAGTGCGTTGGTCCCGGCCACCTATTATAAATTACCAATTTAGGGTAACACTGGTGATACAGAAAGGGGCAAAAATGTGACATTCCATGCTTTAAATGTAGGGGTCGTTAATCATCAGAGCAGCTGCTCATCTACAAGGTTGAAACTGTTGGTGGAAGTCGTTGTTATTCACTTGAGCTACTTGTAATTCAGACTGCTGTGCACTGGATATATCTAGCTTTTATTATTTGAAGGGAAAAAAAAGACAAATTGTTGCCCACTGTGTTAGTTCAAGAATGCATCAGGTTTAAACATAGAAGTCATCTCATTTAAATGTAGCACAAATTTTGGAGGAGTTGTTTGGTCTGTTGGTCCTAAACTTTGGGAGAAGCAACCTGTCACTGAGCAGACTCCTCTGGTTGTTTGCACTGAGAGAATATCACATACTGCACATTGTTCAGTGTTTTGTTGTTATAATGATAATAATGATTCTGATTTTGAAATGAAGTGCTGTGGATACTTCCAGACGCACTGTAATTCACATCAGGAACCTTAATGTCTCATGTTACCCTTGAATATTTCTCTTCATACAGTTATCATCTTATATGTCTTAGTGAGACATTTGCAGCCTAACACATAGGGCTGCCACAAACGATTATTTTGATAGTCAACTAGTCACCGATTATTTTTGCGATTAGTCGACTAATCAGATCATGCATCCATTGGACGTACAGCTTATTGCACCTCTTATATAACTATTATTAGCTTACAGATTTAAGTGTTTAAGGTATGTGCTAACTAAAAATAAAGACAAGATGATAGTTTATTAAATTTTAATGAAATTTGCAGATTGTTTCGGTGGAGTTTAATAAACTCCTTGCTATCTAAAATATAACAGGACACCGGAGTAAATTCTCAAGCATCTCACACTTCTGATAATCAGCTGTCTGCTTGACTTTTATTCAGCTGTGCAAAAACTATAACTTTAATCTCAGCCAAACCGATTTACTCAGGAACAAATAAAATACTAAAAAAATGCCAAACAATAACATTTTTAAGTTATCTAAGTGACATATGTTTAACCTGAGTAGCGAAAGACTGCGGTGGGTTTGAAAATGATTTGCCGGGAGTCCGGTGTTCTCACCGGCTCTAGTAAGCCTTGCCCCCGGCTAGCTATCAAGCTAGTGGGTAACAGACGTCTTCGAAAACGTCGGAGCGCTTTTGAAAATATGTGGTGTCTTGATAAACTGAGCAGATATTTGAGGTTTACACAGCTACATTCTCGCCTGAAAATATGTTAAACGTTTATTTTGTGACCCAGAAAGAATAATAAGAGTAATATTAAAACTAACTAGCTGGAGTTTAATGGCAGCTGGCATCCTTGTACATGCAGTGCTGCCATCTTCTGTTTCAGTCCGTTATTACACTCTTAAATCCTGCTACTTATTCCTGCGTCTTTTGGGATCTTACAAAGCTTGATGCCTCGACTATTAAATAAGTCGTTGACGATTTCGATAGTCGATGTAATCGTGACTAGTCGACTAATCGTGGCAGCCCTACTAACACACCTGGTGGTTTGTGAGCACTTTGTATCTGTCAGGTTTCAAGCTGTTTTGTCAGATGATGGATTTGGTCATCCTGCTGTACCCAGGATGCACCGCTGCAACATACTAACCACATGCTAACTATAAGAGTGTATCTTATTTTTTTTCTCGGCCCATTTTGAGTTTCTGCTGGACAGCCTGGTAAAGCCAACCATAGTCTGTACTGCGGGTCAAATGAAATGTGAATTTTGGGCACAGCCACACCTTCTCTCACGTCTTATTTGACTGCATTTGACTTTCTGTCTTGTGCCAGCCTCTGCTTAGAAATGACCTTACACTCAAGTCAGACATGTGTGAGCAAAGACGAGAGTGAATATGACTGAGGTAACGCAAACAGTAAAGTACATAATCCAGGTACAGGATATCAGGATTCTGTTACAGGATGTAATAGAATTTGTTGGCTCCTCCTGCTTATTGTAACACATGATACATTTAATCAGTTGATGCCAGGTCTCTCTTGGAAAAGAGATTCTTAATCTGCCAAAATATTTCACGATACTTTTGCCTGTTTATTTACATATGTTGTAGCGTTGGTCAGCTAGGTGTGGGGCATCAAATCAGTTTGCAACATTTCCTTGTAGGGCCACAAAATGTCTGCAGTGAACCTTTGTGCATTTTACAGTTTGAGATGTGGACTTTCTTTGTAAAATAACATCTAAAAATACAACAACTGCAACAATGTTTAAACTTGGGCTGGGCGGTCGACTCCATAGGCTAATGCTAGATGACTGATACTGTTACTGCCACCAATGACAGTCACCAGTCAGCAGACTGGGTGACTGGGTGATGAATCTATTCGGTCGAATAGATTCATGTATAACCATTAGAGTAGCACTTTCACTCTCCTCCACCACAAATGTAAGCACACTGCACACAGTGATGACTGATTTACTGTTTCCATGATTACTTAACACAAGTTGACAAATATCATCCAACAGCTAATATAATAATAATAATAAGTTATAACAATTACGTGTTCTTTATTGTATTGTAATTGTGCTCACTTATTAAGTCTATTTTTTTTTTAATTCACTCCAACCAGCCAGCTACTGTATACATGGTGTTTTTCAGCCTGTCCATCTCTAAGTGCACTGTACCCCTGTTCTTCAAACAGTCTATTATTAAACAAAGAAGAGAAATGGCACTGGCCAAGTTACCTGCACCTCTCCACCCTCATCCCCAACAGTCTGAAGAAAGGTTTGATACTCTGCTCCTCCAGACCACATAGGCCAGATACTGAACTCCACAATGCCCCATCAAGGTGTGAGTTTGTTGGTAACAGCTAGAAAGCATTTAAGCACAAAATAAAGCACTATGACACTGTTACTCTCACAGCGGGGGGCTGTGCTACATGAACACAGCCCCACCATCCTTTTGTTAAGTATAATTTCCCTGGGGGAATTCAAAATTGTGAGTTTGGTGTCAGTTACATCTTTTTTGTAACCCACTGTATCTGGGGTAGTGCAGATGACTCATAATTATGGCCATCTCAAACCTGTGGTCTCCATGTTATGAGCTCCCTCATTTCTCAGAGCTGCCTTCCTGTGTTCTCTCCCTTCAGGTACAGAGCTCTCACCTTCATCCTAACCTTCTTGCTCTACACCAGTTTCCACCTGTCCAGGAAACCAATTAGTATTGTCAAGGTAAGATATGGTATTCCAGAAACAGTACATGGCATTAATGATTGTACTAATAGGTGCTGCACTGTTGTGCGATGTTTGTACACTGCTCCAAACAGTTAAAAGAACACTTTGAAGAAATAGCAAATCTCAGATGTTTGTAGCAATTATTTATATGTCAAGACCTACGTATACATATACACACGGCCAAAATAAACTCATCATTCCAGTCTGTGCTCCATCACAGCTTGTTTACAGGCATCGCTGGTTATGACCAGCTGGTGTACATTGTCCTAATAAACACCCGCAGCCTTGGGCTCTGTCCAAATCTCCCCCAAAGAATAGAACAGGAGAAAGCTAAAAGAGGTAGCAAAGGAGCTTGATTTGTAATCCCAGTAAGAAAGAACACTGAACTGGAATGGATGCAGTCTGGACCCGGGACAAATTTGTGAAAGAACTCAATGCAGAAAATCAACGGAGGTGGGACAAAGACGGAGTAGACGCTGAGTGGTGTGCTCTACAGCAGCGGTCCCCAACCTTCTTGGCACCACCGACCGGTTCAATGTCAGACAATATATTCACGGACCGGCCTTTAAGGTGTTGCAGATAAATACAACAAAATAAAATGATACGACCGAGACAAAAACGGTGGTATTCTGTAAATATAATAATAAACGTGAATTCACTGTGTAATAACTTTATTAGCAGCGTCCTCCTGAAATGCACCAACAACATTGAGAGTAACATCCTCCTCTCTGCCCCTTAATGCTCTCTGGTCGCTATGGTAACGCATAAATATTTCTTTCTCTACTGTGACCATCATGGAGTCAGGGAGAAAAGGCTTCATGAGAAGAAAGATCTTTCAGATCTTTTAGTGAAGGGCAGGAAAGACCATGCCAGTGGAACAGGGAAGACTATATTCAATTAAACAATCAAACTGCCAGATAAGTGAGCAGGATGGTTTCCACATCAGGAAAGTGACGCTAAACACACCTCAAAAGAGCAGTTTGTGGCTCCGTGTGTCCAAGAACCTCAGAAAACTGGAGACCTTTAACTGGCAGACTGAGTCTAGAAGAACTGAAAAACTCTCAGCTGCTACTTTTTTTATTTTGAATCTTGAAACTGTTAGATGCTTGATTTGAGATATTCATTAACATTTTTGTTTTTGAAATTCTCACCTCTTAAACAGTTACCCAATCACAGTAAAGACCCCTGTTTCTTCTTCCTGTGTTTTCTGTGTGGCTTAATGGTTTTGTGCTTACAGAGTGAGCTTCATAAGAACTGCTCAGCTGTCAGTGAAGCAGCCATCATTGCATCCAGCAGCAGCCAGCAGCCCTCCCTGCTATCTCTCCACACAGATGTCGACTGCGGCTGGAAACCTTTTGGTCTGTCTTATCTTGAGATGTTTTCATCTTTTTCGAATGTTTATAATGTTACAAGTTTACACTAAAGGCCACAGCATCATCAGCAGCAGGTTTCTTAATACTCATGCATGCAAAACATAGATGAATGTGTCGAGCAATTAGTAAAAACCTCGCAGATAAACAAAACCTGATGTGCTGTCCTGAATTAAACACCTGTTCCCCATATTTACAGATAAAAGCAATTACAAACAGCTGCTGGGAGCCATGGACTACTCCTTTCTGTGTGCTTACACAATTGGAATGTACTTGAGGTAAGATGGCAAGGTGTGGAGGAGGAAATGATTTTACACAGTAAATGTGAACTGGTGATGAAGAGGGAAGGCCGCAGCTGGCCAGTGGATTTGAATAAGGCACCTTCTTGCTATGAGGCAGCAATACCATCTGCCACCCACCGTTATTAGTCGAATTATTAAAAATTCTCTGGTCTGTTTGTGTCAATAATTTCTACATATTCCTCCATCATTATATGTGCTGTGGTTTCACTGAAGTCCAGCATGTTTTCCATTTTTCCATCGATCTAACAATTCCCAGTCTGTCCTTCCGCAGCCCCTTGACATATACCGCTGGAGTGAGTGAGTGTGTTATGACCACTAATTTAGCAAGTTGCCAGAATAAAATGATAATTGTTGATTCGGTGTATTAATCCTCTTTATCCAACCCCAAAAACCACAACAGAACTTTTTCTTCTCACTAACTCTCTAATATTTAAACTACTTTATGTGCTGAAATGTGTGATGGTTAATATGATGTCATCACTGTGCATCCATCTAGCGGCATTATCGGGGAGCGCCTGCCCATTCGTCTGTACCTCACAGTGGGCATGCTGGCCAGCGGTGTGTTCACTTGTCTATTTGGGCTTGGTTACATCTACAACATCCACAACCTGAGCTTCTATATATTTGTCCAGGTGAGGTGCAGGATGATCATTTTATAGGATGATATGTTCATTTACACCGCTCAAAAAATTAAAGTAACACGTTAACACACATCAGAGCTCAATAGTAAAGAAAAAGAACATCAGATATGTCTGTACTGATATAGACTGGGTATGAATAGGAATTAAAAGACTTCGTTTGATGAAAATGACAATTATAAACCTACAGAGGGATAAATTTAAAGAAACAATGAAAGTGAAAAAAGTGTAAAAATAACATGGCAGGCTAGTCCACATCAAGGCCTGCTCCTAATGAAGCAGTGGGTGATATCCTGGGGATCTCATCCCAGATATGGACCTCGCTGTCAGCAGCACTGAGCTGCTGGACGGTGAGGTACAACCTCACATGACACTGACTTGGCTCAGAGACATTACTACGACTCCTACTTTTACAAGGACTCTCCAGTACACATAGGAGTGTAAGTGGATATGCACACGAAAATGCACAATGACAAGTTTATGCAGCAATAAACTTGCCATTGTGTATGTTTATACAGAGGAAGTGCACATGTGATCCTGTAAGGAATGCATAACAACAAACTGTTCTGTACAGTGATTCACCTTCTTGTCATTTTGCAGGTGGCCAATGGCTTGGTTCAGACCACTGGTTGGCCTAGTGTAGTGACCTGTATCGGCAACTGGTTTGGAAAGGGAAGGTAATGTCTAAGAATTCCTGGCTGTATAATGCACACTGGCTGTTAGCAGAACAAAAGAAATAAAAAGTTGGACTTTATGACCGAACAAGATCCATCCATCTATTTTCTTTCACTTAGCCAGGGGAACTCACATTAGCATGTCAGTGAAGAGATATAATCTCTCCAGCATGTCCTGCATATACCCTGAGGCCTCTTCCCAGTATGACATGCCTGGAACCCCTAACTCAGCAGGCATCCCAGTCAGATGCCCAAACTACATCAACTTTTCATGTGGAGGAGAGCAGCTCTACTCCGAGCCCCTCGAACTGCTGCGCTCTTCACCCTGTCTCTAAGGGAGAAGCCAGCCACCCTTCAGCGAAAGCTCATTTCAGCTCGTCTGCACAGCTGAAAAGAGCAGAAATATCTGTTCATAGGAGTTAAATAGCAATTGATCTTTGAATACATGTCCTTACTTTAGTCATGTCTTAACTGCTTCAACTGTGGGGGCATACGGAGGGTAAAACTCTTTCCAAATATCCTGGGATTTCCTTACCTGGAAAGACCAGCATGCATCAAAAAAACCCAAACAACTGCCCAAATACTTGTGGAGCAGACTGTATCTCTGTCAGCGTCAGCACTGTATGAACCGAAGGTCTCTGTTTCTGGGTCAGGCGTGGACTCATCATGGGACTGTGGAACTCTCACACTTCAGTGGGAAACATCTTGGGCTCTCTGATTGCCGGCTACTGGGTCTCCTCCAACTGGGGCATGTCCTTCATCGTACCAGGGCTCATCATCATCATCATGGGCGTGGTTTGCTTTCTCTTTCTCATTGAGCGTAAGTACAGCTTCATCATGTTTTTCTGATGAGTGTTATAAGGAGTTTCTTGTTTTTCTAAGCGCACACATTCACTGCTCAAAGAATGCTTGCTATCAAATGAAATGAATGCATTTAGATTCAGTTAGCTGAGGCAGTCTGCTTCCTGTGATTGTCTTTTCAGTACGTTGGCTCTTTGAAGAATGGACTTTATAGCTGTAAATGGATTATGTTGTATTAACCTGATGGTACTGTTTTCATTCTTCAGATCCTAATGACCTAAAAACCATCTATACACGAAATTCATCTCTAGGCAAGACTGTAAGTACACAATTTTTGTTTGTTTTAATTTCTTATATTGAAGACTAGTTTGGTCCATTAAGCATGAATAATATTTCAGTGTAATATTAACTCTGTCATTTATAATTAAATGTGGAAATGAAGGAAAAAGTATTTTATTTTTATTTGCATTTGAATTATCAATCAGCAGCCCTGTTTAGCTGTGAATGTCTCTCTTTGATTAGCTCCCAAGCAAGAGTTGGAATGGAGTGAACGGACACACAGAGGTGTATCTACAGTACAAGGACAACAAAAATCAGGTGTGTCTCACAGTTTAACTTAAAACTGAGATTATTTACTGTACTTACTGTAAGGTGTTACAGATTCAAATATTGGGGATGGATACAAGAGGAAAACCAAAATAACCACACTGGTCCGGCCGGGTCAAGTCAAACGATGATTTAATGAACACACGCGTGGGAGATGGACACCATACAGCAGACAGCATCAGATCTCAAACTCTTATAGCCTCTAGTGGCCCCCACCTAATCATAAAAGCCTAAACATTCACATTCTTTCTCTCACACAGCGCCTAAGCTACGACCTTGGCTCCCTGTTTATCTGCTCCTGATGAGATGGGGCAGTATGCTCTGTTCTCTTCTAATCAGACAAATAAGGTGATGACTTTCTGTGAACAATATTTCTTATAACTCAGCAGTACAATGCATCACAAAACAATATCATCCATTCACAACAAATCAGCAGTCTAATGTAATGCAAATCAATTTACCAAATGTAATAGTTATCACCTTCTTCTAATTCAGGAGCAAATGCAAACCAAAACTACATAGTAATTCACAATCTTTAATCAGGGGTCTAACATGGCACAAAGCAATATCATAATCCCACAATTCCCCCTGATGAGCTCTTTAGACTTAAAGAGCTCACTTACACCCTGCAATCCAGTGTTGCCGGGTTCATTTCTCCTTACTCCTGAGGCCCTTTGTCCCCCTGTTGGGTGAACCATATGTGAGATGACCTCTGTGTTTGCGCAGTTCAGATGCAAGAAAAACTTTTATTACAACAACAACAGTAGGTACAGATGATACTCCCATCACTCCCCAGTTCTCCCACAGCTTTATTTCGGTGCTACCTTATACCCTCCAAACGTACTCAGACTAGAACCTCTGTCCGAGGAGCTTTTAACCTTTATTTTATTGCTGTAGGCACCAGTGTCTTCCAGTCGGGTGATCCTCTGCTCTTGTTTCCTTCAACCTCAGGGGTTAGACAACCCTTCAGTCGTTGCACAGATCAGGGGATTATTCTGCCCCGATTTCAAACAATGATCTGTGTATTCTGGGATCACAGCTGTGTTCCCCAGGAAAAGGAACAGAAAGATGTTCTCCTTATGACCAACAGCCTCTCGAACGTCGTTGGTGTGGTGTTCCTGGATTTCCGTCAACCCCTTCATGATTATTGCTGTGTTTATGGGATCCATCCTTTTGAGGTGACTAACTGGAGCCCAAAATGCCATGACACTTGAACCCAGTTGATGTTTCCGCAGTCACCGTATCTGTCTCTGCTGCCAAGGATCCTCGTATATCTGTGACCTCGTCTGGTGTCTGTTCCTTTCTCTGTAAGAGACAGAAAACCAAAACACCTCTCTTCCCAGCTCTAACAATCTACTGTTGCTGTCTACTGATCTTTTGGTGATTCAGAATTTGTTTAGAATATTCAGAATGTCCCAAGGACTTATCCTAATTTAATGTATGTGTGTGTAAGCGTGTTTGCATTTAGCCT
Organism: Neolamprologus multifasciatus; assembly: GCF_963576455.1. Taxonomy (NCBI): domain Eukaryota; kingdom Metazoa; phylum Chordata; class Actinopteri; order Cichliformes; family Cichlidae; genus Neolamprologus; species Neolamprologus multifasciatus. Next base: position 93,906 of record NC_140454.1, on the reverse strand, counting down.
GCTGCACTCAAGGTATTTCCTACACTTTATCAGTCTGGACTATCGCCGAACGAAGCTTATGACCTTCAAAAAACCGAGTGCCAACTCATTATAAGCACATTTGCAAGATATGTATAAAAATGATTAAAACCACTCATTCTAATAAAAGACATAAACAAATTAGCCATTTCTAATTCTAACATGTGTCCATTCAATGAAGCTAGAAAATTAAAAGAAAAGGTTAGTGACCTCATATCTCAAAAAGTATCAGACTTTCTCCTATCCAGTGTCGTTGCTCCAGTCTTGTTATCCTGTGTTAGGGAATGAAATCAATTTAATTGTCATGTTAGATCTGTTCAACTCCTGGCTCCGCCCAGAGCCTGCGTCTTCACAATCGTCTACAAACAAAACCTGTATTATTATGAACTTCACTTCAACATGAACTTGTTGACTACTTTTGACACCTGTAGATAGAAGATTAACATGGGGTTATAACAATCACTGTAATACAAATGTTAATATGTCAATAGCTTCAATAAATGTTCAATGCAATGCTTGTTATATGATTCTGATGTAACAATAATGCTGATGCTAAAATAACAGTAAAACACACCCTTTTTATCCCTTACTGACCACAGCAGGGGAATCTATGTTTTAATTCAGCCATGAATCCAGCTCACCTGATTCATCACTGAGCCACACCGGCACTGGCATCTGACAGGGTGGCGCTGCATATTCTTCCTTTAATGTCACTATTTTCAATCTGTTAATTAGAGTGCTTAAACATGAAGTAGACTACGTCCACTACAAGTCAATACAACTGTGAATGTGGCCAATTATCAATCTATTACCAATCAATAACAAAAAATAGCTTTTATTTTATGCATGCTTTTAGTCAACCACTCACCCACAGGATCTCCAATCCCAGAAAATTCCTTCTCCTCATTTAATGAGTCTGTCCTCCTTCCATGCCCTGGTAACTGGTCCATCCAGAGCCATATCGTCTTGAAATATACATACAACAAGCCAAACCACACCTTGGTCACACCAACCCTTTTCCGCCCTGAAGATGTCCAACGCCATCTTAGTCTGGACTGTCAAAGGTGACTTTAACGCTGACTGTTCCGACAATCCATTTATAACATTTCCTGATCAGATTAGCCAATCCCTGCACACTGGAATAAACATAATCAACATGATCAACATTTTTCCTGCGTGTTTTTCACCATCTTATTGATTCCAACGCTCCATCCTTATGTGGTTTGCTACATTATGTTTATCTAAAACTCCACTCTGTCTCTAAATGTTTGAAGAATTTTTCATATTTGGGGTCAAGTTTTAAGAATTTGACCATACGTGAAATTAATGATGCTATCACCCCCATCGGGGCTTACCTTTCCCACTTCTGATGATATTCCTCCCTATTCTTTGCAAGTACCCCTTTTGGTGGCGAGAAACTGTTGGTGTGGTCAAGTGGGTGCTGTAAAAACAAAAGCTCAGGACAGAACAGTTATCAGTCATGTACTTCATACAAAATTAGCATATATTGAATTTCATATTGATCCTCTGAGTGTAATGGTACATTTTAATTTTAATTTATCAAAACTAAACAATAATTTTTCTTTATTTTGCTCTTGTTCTTGTGCAGCACCACATCTCAGCACATGCCCCTGTCGGTTCTATCTTACTTTTCTAAATTATTGACTATTTCAATGGAGAACCTAAATGACGTGGACCAGTGTTTGTCATTACATATCTCTATTTTGAATGTGACAAGTCTATCATTCCCCTGTTATTCATAGACATCAATAGAGTTTTTTTTGCTTTTTTTTTTCTATCAAAATTAATTGGCTTTTTTTTACAGTGGCCTGCTATGGTTAATAATAACCTGTTCAGTCTTGAGTGAAATCAAAGCTTCTCTTCACTTTAGCATTTAACATTCCCAACAATATAATGTGATACATTAATCGAAACACAACTAATAAAACACAATTTTCTTGATGGAAACATCAGTAGCTCAAAATTAGCAACCAAAGGGTTAAGTCTGCAGTTCACACTCATGTGAAGCTACAGCCTCCCCCTTTAGTCTCCGTCATCCTTCTACTCCTGCAAAAACAAAACAAAGCAAGACAAAACATCCACCCTTCTTTTACAGGCTGGGTGAATTGTTTGTGGACGTTTACTAATCCTAAAGTTGGTACCGTTTTTGTGTCAGTATCAAGTCAGTTAAAACTTTTAGTCGTCAGTCCATCACAGTCCAGTCACATGCATACATTCACACACATTCATACCAGATATTGCTGATAATGGAGTCTCACACGCAACCTATTCGAGCCTCCATCACCAGCAAGATGACATCATCATTTTAAATGAAAAACAGTTCCTTGTTTCTTTGGACTGGATTGACTCGCTGCAATCCTTTTAGGTTCAGGACTTCTCATGTGATCAGTGTCCCATATAAGTGAATTTCTCCCAAGCCCATTATAATCATGGAGAAAAATACTTTGCAACTGTTTTCAGTAAGAATGTTTTATAGCGCTTTAAAGTTCAATCTCTCAGGCCTGGATTAAAGAGCTGATTTGTTAAATCAGGAACTCACAAAATACCAAAATATCACCACCGGTGGATCACTCCTCTCAGATGTTCTTATTTCAGTGCACTGTAACAAAAGCAAAGACAAACGTAACCAATAAAATACTCATATAATAACAAATACTGGGGCCCGTTGGAAACATGTCCAAGCATAAAACCATCTTTCTCTCTCTTAGAGAAAGAAAACAATCCAAACCTCACTGATAAAATCAACCTAGTGTTAAGCAAAACCCAAAATCAACCAAAACTTCACCAGAAAGTTTTTCTCTGTCCAGGGACAATATTGTGTAAGCATACAGGTACCGTAACTTCTTTTTGCACTGACAAAAACGTGTTGGACTTATTTGATTCAATAGTGGACACCAGTTGCACACAAATGTTTTGCTTTGGTAGGAACTTAAACAACTGAGTTAAATCAACACAACCTTTTCATTTTCAGTTAACCTGTGCATTTTGAGTTCATATTACACGATTAAGACATGTTCAGATGGAGTAAGTTGAGCTCCTGGAATATTTTAATCCTTCACAATTCTGTCATTTTATTTCAACACTATTCAATAACTTTTATCCAAATTCTACTTGGTTCCTTAAATACTACATGTTGTCTTCATATTGCCTACGGTTCAACAAAGTCTAAATTCTGGTTACCATAAAAATTGAATGGGTCTACCACAACTACCATCCTCCTATCTTTATCCTGATTGCAGGAGGGCTGGGAAATAACTCTAAAGTGATAGGTTACGAGGCAGGGTGCACCCCGAACAGGTCACCAGTCTATCACCTAGAAACAAACAACCATTTACACTTACATTCACGGATAATTTAAAATCATCAATTAACCTAGCTCTAACAGCTGCATGACTTTTCACTGTGGCAGGAAACCAGAATACCCAGAGAGAAACCACTGCAAACTAACCAGACTGTGGACTTGCACCCAGGACCTTCTTACTGTGGAGCAACCGCACTCACCAGCATGCCAACAATGTAGGAAATACAGGGAAGCTATGATTTCCTGTTGAATTTTGTACAGATCTTTAAAGCCTGAGGCAATTGTGTTAAATACATGTGGGATGCTTACGTAAATCCGAGGGCTGGCCCCCTTTTCTTCTTTTTATTTTATATTTTATTATTGTTATTATTTTTATTATTATTTTTTTTTTTTCAGTGTGTTCCTCCTTCAATTAAATCTCAATCACAAACATGTGACTCTCCGAAATAAGGCTCACACCGTTAATTCATCATTTTCACTCTGTACCACTGCTCCTTATCAGGCTGTGCGAAGCACAGTAAACAATTCAGTTGAGGCCTTAAGCCATAAACAGACATCACTCACAGACATTGTTTTCATAACCAAACTGCTCTAGACCCTGTCCCCTAAATCTACACAAATGCCCTCTGGGTGACATGAAATACATTTAACCAATTAACAATCAATGGCTTCTTGTTGTTGTAACAGATTCTGTATTTGGACGTTTGTGTGCAGCATTTTGCGTATCAGCATAGCATTTGTTAGTAAAGCATTCTTCATTGCATCAGCGTGTGTGTGTCACTCTTCCTTGCACAAACATGTATATGTCTGTGTGGATCACTTCTCCGTGAATTGAATCAACATTTCAATTTGTGTGTGTGTGTGTCATTTCTCAGTCAATCAACGAGTGCATATGTGTTCATATGTGTGTTTCTCTTGATTCTGAATCAGTGTATGTAGATGTGTGTGTTTGTGTTCATCACTTTCCTGTTCTGGTGTTCTGGGTAAACCATGGCCTGAAGCGCGCTCTGGGGTCCTGCCCTCCCCCTTTTCAGTCCGTTTGGGTCCATTGGTGCTGCTGCCCAAAGTTCTCTCCATACTGGTTCTGGCCCCAATTGAGGCAGTCCTTTTCTCCAGTGTCCTGCATCTTCTCCTTGTCCAGCTTCTCCTTAACTTGACCCTTTTTGCTTCTGTAAGTCCTTCAGGGTTTGCTCCTGTGTTGGAGCTTCTCGTCAGGTTTGGCAACCTCCTGCTGCAGCAAGCTCCGGCCTGATTTTAAATGGTAAATGGTAAATGGCCTGTATTTATATAGCGCTTTACTAGTCCCTAAGGACCCCAAAGCGCTTTACATATCCAGTCATCCACCCATTCACACACACACATTCACACACTGGTGATGGTAAGCTACATTGTAGCCACAGCCACCCTGGGGCGCACTGACAGAGGCGAGGCTGCCGGACACTGGCGCCACCGGGCCCTGTGTTAAGTCCTGTATCTGGGACTCTAAGCCTGACTGATGAGTTCGATTAGCAGCCAGCTCCTCCTGAGCCATGATCAGTTTCTGCTCTGATGCCTTGAGCTCTTACTGAGGACAGAAACCTCAGAGTCTTTTCCGTACACGTCAGATTGAAGTTTATTGATGTTTTCCTTGCTTTGTTCCACGGCCTTCTGCAGCCCTGCTGTCCGGCTCTTCTCAGAGGTCAGCTCCTGGCTGAGCCCCGACACCTGTGCCTTCAGCTTATGTTCTTCTGCTGCTTTTGTCCAATCTGAGGTGCCTTCTGACCTCAGTTACTCCTCGTGTCTCTGGCACGCCCTTTTTGCTGCCCGATCATCCGTGTTGGTCCGTCACTGTCCTGCACAGGTTTAATGCAGTGTTGTTAAGGTCAGCATTTTTTGCTCGGCCTCACTTTTCATCCGGGCTTAATAAGCGTCTCGTCACAGCTCTGTCAGCTGAAGCTGTCTGGAAATCTCCCCCGTGTCGTGAAACGGGCCTTGGATTTAACGTTCTCCGTCTCCGCTGCATGAGATCTTTCCTGCAGCACTGTTGACATTCTCAGGCTGTTGTTGTGGGTCCAGCTGCTGTAGCATTTGGTCAGGGTCACATCAAAGATGGTAGAGGGGAGAGCAAAGATGGTAGAGGGGAGAGCAGGAGTCCAGGTCAGCCTCGGCTTTCCGGGCCGACAAAGCAGCCTGTAATTAAGCATAAAGAGAAAAAACAAAAACAAAACAAAAACAGACGAACAGGAAAATGATGTTGTTTTGGCTGTGTTATTCAGCCTTCTGTGTCAGCCTTCTCCCCCCCTTTTTTTTTGTTTTTTCTCACTATATAATCAACTCCTAACCCACCAAATTGACAGGACAACACAGGTACATGTTAAAATTCTTAAGATCATGTTTAATAATTCAAAAAGGAATTTTATTTCATTCAGTAATCACTTGTATTAATCAATCAGAGGAAAACATGTCACAATTTGACTCTTTTAACCACTAAATTTGTTGTTTCATCACTGGTTGTTCATACCAGTGTCTGTCTTTTTGAAGTCAAGTTGTTGTCCTGCAACCCAGAGAGTTTAATTGTTAGTAGTGGATAGACTTTATCATTTAACATCAGGTGTATGTTAAGTTTCGCTGCTTTAACCTTGCTGGAAAATCTTCACGTGTTCATGAATGTAAGCTGTTTCTTCATTGCGTGTATGTACGTTTGTGGGTGGGTTATTTTAACTTTTTTCTCAAACAAGGCATTTCTCTAATTGTGTGTGTTTTTAATTTTGTTTCCCAAATTTTGATTTCCCACCTTAAATAACAGCATTCCATGTCTTCAGCCAGGAATTAGAGCTTGCTTGTGAGATTCAGGGACACATGGTGCCAAAAACAATTCAGTGAAAAACTTGCCTGAAAATTTCCAGTGATGGTAACCGATAACTGGAGGAGAAGATGTCCTTTAAGCTTCTTTTTCGGTTGGGGACAAAGTGAGAGGTCAAACTGTTAAATTTTGAGCCAGAGCTTGGCCTGTCTGTCGTCCCAATTTTGTTAATCTATCCTTTTGCTGCTGTACTCAGGTCTCCAGGTTGAGAGAAATCCACCTGTATTAAGAGACTAAAACATTCATTTACTATTTTTCTGAAAACATCCACTTACTATTTCTTTTCTGAAAACATTCACTTACTATTTCTTTTCTGAAAACATTCACTTACTATTTCTTTTCTGAAAACATCCATTCGCTTCATCTGCCTAGATTTTACTCTCTCTCTCTCTTGGTGCATAGTTCACACAGTCAGGCAGTTGCCTTTTATGGGCATGCAAGTTTCCGGTCACTTACCCCCAGCAGCTGCGAAGCCGTCTCTCCCATATCAAAACTCAGCCAAACATTAAACATTCACCGTAGTCATTCAAAACTTTATTTGTAATATTATAATCAGCAAAATCAGCGTTTTAATTACAGGCATGTATCATTGTTTGCAAATCATACTTATAAAACTCAATAAAACGCTAAACAGGAAGTCCTCTGTGGGCTTCACAGCAGCCACCTCATTTGCATGTTCACACACCGTCTAAGAATAGCTCGCAGCGCTGCAGCGCACTGTCGTCACACACAGCCTCGTTTCACACTCAACTTTCTATTATATTACAAAGACGTCTTATATTTACACTCACTCTCAGGCCTGAAAGTTTTAGCGCCTACACAATTTTGACAAATTTAAGATAACGGGTCCAACCGAAGAAAGTCCAACTTTTTTGTAATCAATTAACCAGTATCAGACTCTAACTGTATCTGGCCTCATCTCTAAAATCCCTAACTCAATTTAAAGTGTCCAAAAAAGCGCAGATAAGGAGACTCTAACTCCTAGCTTGTTCCAGGATGCCCTGTACCCCACAGTCAAGCCAACTGAACTAACCCTGTTCGCCGACAGGTCAAGGTCGCGCGTCCGTGGCCAGGAGGGAGCGTAACCTCCGGGCTATGCGCCTCTTAGTGGACTCTAACCACCGTTCTAACAAAATTTATAATACTTTTAAACAACAGACAACACCCAAAAAACAAGAGTATGACTGAGGCAGATGCAACGTTATGGACATTGGAGACTCTAACTCGCAAAATGACCAACACAGATGCAATCCTTAGACCAATGGAGACTCTAACTCACAAAATGACCAATTCCCTATCCAACTACCTGAGACTCTAACTCAGTATTATTTTCCTTTATCTTGGGACTCTAACCCAGTATTATTACTTATAATCTTACTTCAAGTTTCAACACTCATGAGATTTTTCATCAAAATCAAAACAGACACTCACCGGCAACTTTTACTGAATAGACATTTAATTTCATCGTCCAATTCAGCACACTTCGGATAAAATCAACAGGCCTGTGCCTACCTCTTTTATAAAGGCGCCTGTCCACTCAGTTCGATTGCCGGATAATGTCTGCCCGTCTGACCACCTCGGACCGTCCAAGCCTCCAAAACTTCCACCCCAATACCACAGGACGAGCCCCCAAAACTGTTACGGATTCAAATATTGGGGATGGATACAAGAGGAAAACCAAAATAACCACACTGGTCCGGCCGGGTCAAGTCAAACGATGATTTAATGAACACACGCGTGGGAGATGGACACCATACAGCAGACAGCATCAGATCTCAAACTCTTATAGCCTCTAGTGGCCCCCACCTAATCATAAAAGCCTAAACATTCACATTCTTTCTCTCACACAGCGCCTAAGCTACAACCTTGGCTCCCTGTTTATCTGCTCCTAATGAGATGGGGCAGTATGCTCTGTTCTCTTCTAATCAGACAAATAAGGTGATGACTTTCTGTGAACAATATTTCTTATAACTCAGCAGTACAATGCATCACAAAACAATATCATCCATTCACAACAAATCAGCAGTCTAATGTAATGCAAATCAATTTACCAAATGTAATAGTTATCACCTTCTTCTAATTCAGGAGCATAATGCAAACCAAAACTACATAGTAATTCACAATCTTTAATCAGGGGTCTAACATGGCACTAAGCAATATCATAATCCCACAAAGGCCACGCCTTATTCCATCACACATCACATGGTCATGATGGATAACCAATCCTATGCACGCACCACTGAACTAATCACCAAGTATGTTGTGTGTGTGGACTGCATGTACTGTATTTCCAAACATCTATCATCGATCAGACTAGAAGATTACAAGATTATAAGCTTGTAATCTTTTTGCTTTACTCAAGAACAAAATCAGCCTTCTGTCCATGTTCAAATAAAACTTTAAAAGTTTCTAAGTGGCACATTTCAGACTGTTGAAAAATAAACTGTACAGGCCACATTTTGGAAGCAAGAAATGAATTTGTGCATCTAATAAGACCGATTGTCATGCAGCACCACAGAAACATGTTCTATTATGTCATTGTAATCCATTCAGGTCTGCTATTATTACAAGGATAGTATTCAAAACAGGAAGGTCAGTTCTTCAGAAATCTCCGCTGGTGGTCAGAGCTTTGGATGATGGGTGAAATCACTGCTAGGCTGAATCCAAATGTCTGGACATGAGGAATGACTGGAGCGCTGAAGAATGCTTAGGGTGAACTCGTGTTTTAACCACTCTACTAAGGAGGCAGAAAGGGTCAGCATTAAAGGTGATGGGGGGTTGCAGTCAAGCACACTCTGACTGCAACAAGGAGCTCTGACTGATGACCATGATTTTTTTTTTAGTATTAATGTAAGGAGATGTTTGAATTTAAATATAGTACTTATCCACATCTGTACAGTGTCATCAAAGCGAGTCCTACCCTGCAGAGCACAGTGTGTCTGCACAGACTTAGTTTTAGAAAGCAAGTCTGCAAATAAGAGAAAAATCAGGACATTTGGATTCAGCCGCAGGGTTTCTATTTTTCTCCTTTTTTTCTCCTTGTTTGGAAGGTAGTTGGGCGAGGTTTTCCAGCTCCTGTTCTTTCAAAACTTATCAGTGGGAGTTTTATCCTCAGGTCCTTTACATGAATGCACTGCTGGCAAACCCTGCTCATCTACACCAAACTGCTGACATAATCGTACAGTTATACTTCACATACACATGTGTGTTGGTCTGTACCATCTGAAGGGGAGAAATATTCCTTGGTTATTTAATTAGAAAGGAGAATCTTTCAATAATTGGTCTTAAATTGCAGGTTGACTAAGTTCACTCTTTTCCATTTATTTATTTGTTTTTGCAATTTTATTTATGAAACAAAAGTCCAGTCTAAGTACTGTCAGTGCTGACCCCTCGGGGTCCCCTTTGTTCTTCAGCTGTCCGGTGGTCTGGGTATGGGTACAGATCTTTGCTCTGCTCTCTCCCTCAGAGCTACGACACAGAGCTCCTGTTGCCTAGAGAGAGCGAGCGCATCCCCATGCAGCCGGTTGTGGTGGTGAAGAGTGAGTCGGAGCCGTCTGCCATCAGCTTCATGGGAGCGCTACGGATACCCGTAAGTCACACATGCAAACCTGTGTCCATCACCTGCGTCACTCTGATGCTTTCACTGCAACAAAGTCTGACCAAGTCTCCTATCAGGCAAAAGTCTTTTGATGTTGTTTTAAGAGTGATGCTCTAAGAGCAGGATGTGTAAGATTGTTGTGTAAGTGCTTTAAGATAGAAAATCAATTCAGAAGAATCATCTTGTTTAGTTGCTCTGGTTTTTAGATCTTTTCTCTCAAAGTGAGAAAGAAACAACACTGAAAGGCTTATATTTGGACAGCTTTTGGAGTGATTAGCTTGCAGTTATCTGAGTTGCAAGCTGAGGCAGATCTAACGTAAGTCTGATTACTGTGTGCGTTTGTTTGTCTGCAGGGAGTGGTGGAGTTCTCTCTGTGTCTGCTGTTTGCTAAGCTGGTCAGCTATACTTTCCTCTTCTGGCTGCCGCTCTACATCACCAAAGCAGGTGAGGAGTACAAAGAAACCCCTCAGGCACGACTTCATGCATAGATTTTGACTGTGGATTAAAAAAAAAGATTACGTTGACAGACGTCCAATATGTCTAAATTTATACGTTGGCTATCTGAAGCAGGACACTGAATTATGGATAAATTGGCAAAAAAAAATCTGCAAAAATATTGGCCAACTGAGAGACTGGAGTAGTGTTTACAGCAGTATTTATCCTGTCAAAAAACATGACATCAGTCAATAGAAACATTTGAACTTCTTTTATTGTCATTGTGCAGTGAAATTAGCTAACAAGACCACATAGGTGCAAGAAAGTGACAAGTTTAAAAACAACAATATAAAAAAAACACTATTTACACAATGTATAAGTTACAAGAACATTGTGAGGGCGTAGATAAGGCATCATTTAATAAGTAAGGGTGAAGGAGCTCTAGTCATTAAGGATGGTGAAACCATAAGTTCAAAGTTTGGCTACTGTGCTGCAATTTAATACATACTAGATGTGTTGTTAAAAACAATAGGTAATACTGATAATGTCCTGTAGGTGTGAGAGCAGACAGTCAGCCAGGTCCTTACATAAACTGAACAGTTTTTATGAGCCTGGTTTGGTCAACAAAGGCCAGTTCACACTGGAAAAAGAGAAATCTATAGGACTGTGTGAAGATGGATTCATTTTGGTTTCTTTGGGTGCTGCATGAAACTTGTTTTTGTTACTCAACGACCAATGAGCTTATGAATGGGCAAGGCATTAAAACCGTCCACAGCTGTTAAGACTTGTCCCAGAGTGTTGGTCAGTGAAACAAGATTAAGTTGTTCTGAATATGAATGCAAGCCCCCTCGACTTCTCATTGTTTGTGCAGTACAGCCAGCAGTGACAACAAAACGTTCTTTCAGTCCTTAAACATGTAAACTGTGGTAGATCTTGAGCTTCATGAGTTACTGTGACCTTCTGGTTTCATTTGTAATTAATCCACAGAAACATTGTCAGCATGTAATATAACACAGTTAAAGACTTTTCTATTGTCTGTTTGTAATGTAGTAACTGGGTTATGTAGATATAAAACCAGTATGGTAAACTGAAAGAGGCTGATACAGAGTGTGGCAGAGTTGGACAGGCTTCTCACAGATCACGGAGCAGATGTTTTGTCCTCAGGATATTCTACAGTGAGCAGTCCACTCATGTGTCAGACTGTCAGCAGACTGCTGAAGAAGGAGAACTGACATAATAGACTCTGTGTTTGTGTGTTTCAGCTCACCTGGATGCCAAAAAGGCTGGAGATCTGTCCACACTGTTTGATGTGGAGGAATTGTGGGTATGTGCTGTTTGTGTGTGTCTGTGTTTAACCCTTTAAAACCGGTCAGAGCGGGCAAGCTCCATTTTGCGTAACTATTTTTAAATCCTCGTAGCACTGCAACCACGTGAGCTAGCGCAATAATTTTTTTTTTGCATATGAAACCGGAGGAGTTGTACTTACATCTTATGCCATCAGCTTGTCCTCGGTCACAGTTTCCTTCCACATATAGCTTTGCAAAAACTGCATAAAAAGCACTTGCAGCAACAAAAACATAATATTCCAGAAACACGCTTTGCCGATCCGATCAGCTGTTCATAACACTTCCTAGTCCATCAGGTGAACTATCGCATGTCCGCCATGGCCTGCCCGAAACCGGAAGTGACGTCATTTTCGCGGAAATGTAGTTTTTTTTTACCATCAAGGCCTCATGAGCCTATACTGGTGTTTTTAAAAGTTATCTTTGACTTTATGACTTTCTGTGTCGTTTCTGGGATGCTTAGAACTCATATTGCACTGCTGGAAATAGTTTATTTTGATGCATATGCTGCTTTTTTGCAAATTTGCATTATATTTATTTTTGTTTTTCCTGCAGTATATAAAAATTGGTGTATTTCAAAAGTAAAACTAAGAAGACACTTAAAATAAATTTCCTGTGGTGGGGAAACTATTTTGTGCAACTTTTTTGTATTTACAGTTTTGAGGGATAAGCCTCTTAAATTTCTCTAACTAGAAAATATGTTAAAAAACAAAAACGATTTTCAATTTTTTTTTGTAGTTTATTGCACTTTTTTGCAATTTATGTAATTTACTATGCACTTAATGCAGACATATTATTAAAATTTGGGCTATAATGTTGTATTGATGTATAGCAACTTGAAATGCTCCCAAAAATGCTCCACAACATGTAAAATATAATATAAGCTCTGGCGGACTTGGTTCTATGGTAGGTCTTAAAGGGTTAATGCTCGTCTGTCCCAGTGGACCTTCAGCCTCACTGTTTAGCAATGCTTGGGGACAAAATTGATGTCCCAAAGTTAGAGACTGTGTTTGTTTTTAATAGTCATTATTTTCCTGTATGAAAAAGTATGTTACAATGAAAAATGTCACTTACATATATCATATAGGAGACACACACACACTGTCTCCTATATGATATATTTAACTGACAATTTTTATTGTGACAACCAATGATTTGTACAGGAAAATAATTACTTTTCACAATGTTGCCCAAACTTTTGCATCCCACTGTATTAGTATGTTTGTCATTAGTATAATATGAAATAAATTCTACTTGTGTCAAGTCGGGTGCCAATATTTGCTGTGTAGTAGAACAGAGACATTTGTCATTATAAATGTTTATTTGAAAAAATATATAAATTCAGTAACAAAAACATTTAAACATAAATACATGAAATTTAACTATTTACAGAGAGACAGGAATAAAAAGGACCCAGCTTTGGAGTGGAAGAGCCTCAGGGAGAAGGAGGAGAAAAATAACAGCATTGTTTCTGCCCTGGAGAGCTGCTGCCTCATCAGAAAACTACTGATCATTAGGGTCCAATGTTTCCAAATTTAACACAGCTGTGCTGTTTTCAAAAGCTAATTTATAAATTTGAAAATTTCACGAATTCTCGTGTCTGAGGCGGCATGCTCCTCCAGAACAGGACAAGGCAGAGGAGGAAATGTTCTGTTGGAGATGGGCGTGGCCTCTTTAGGGACTCCAGGATGGCCAGCTCCACCGCCGATGGACCGTCCTGGGACCCGTCCCTCGCCCGCCTTCGAGCTGTCCTCCTCTGTGGGCCTGTGAAACACAGCACAAAACAACACTAAGTAATGAGAAGGCTGCTACTAGATTTTCATTTTCAAAATTGAAAAAAACATGATATAAACAGATTGGTTGTAGATATTTAGTAAAGGTGATCACAAGGGAATTCAAGCAAGTAAAAAGCTATCAGTGCTTGATGTTCATACCTGTGGGTGCAGCAGCTGAGGGACCAGGGACTGGGGAGCCAGGAGAAGAGACAGGGGAGGACTCTGCTGCATGATTACTTGACTCTATCAAGACAATATTAAATGTTAACAGGTTGAAGACAATAGTCATAGAGAATATTATATTATTATCAGTGTTGGGGAGTAATGGAATACATGTACCGCCGTTACGTATTTAAAATACAAAATATGAGTAACTGTATTCCGTTACAGTTACCGCTTAAAAAGGTGGTATTTAGAATACAGTTACTTTGTTGAAATAAATGGATTACACGGCGGTACTTCCCTGTTTCATATTGTTGTGGGTCAGGACTGTTTGGGTTTTGTTTGACAGCTACGTTCTGTTGTTCCAGGCGGCAGCGTTACGGTTGCCATGGTTACAGGGCGACGCTCTCTCGCTGCGTGTTTCCTGGGTGAGAGCGCCTGTTGTTGTTGTGCTAAGCTAATAGGCAAAATGCTACAGGTATAGCTCTAAAGAATGTAGCATCATAGGCAGTGTAGTCCGTGCTGCAGGGAGAATGGACTGCTGTACCCGTTATGTGTCTGTGAGCGAGGGAGGGAGAGAAAGGAAAAGTACGAGCTGTCATCGAGCAAAAACGGGAGCTGGAAGCATGTAAATATAATAATAACCACTGCAGCCAAGAAGAGTGCCTGACGAGCCCAGTTGTAAGTAAGCTATTAAGACTCGACTGTACGCCGTGTTCGTGTTTTCCTCCAAAAACAATAAGTTTCGTTGGAGCAGCCTTTCAACGCCTTTCTCTGTCTCTCGCTAGCAAACTTAACCCAGACAACAAAGTAAAGCTAGTTTTCGGCTACGAGCCCGACAAGGACCCCGCCTTATTAGCCAGAGGTCCCTTTACTACTGCCTACATTAATTCATTGTAAACATACCTTCTGACTGACACTCCCCTGCTGCCTCTTCGGGCTGTCCCTGGTCCTGGGGGAGAAGTTCTCCACGGTCCGCACCATATTGCCGCTTGTCTCCCACGGGGTGAGGAAGGGGTCCAGAAACCCCATGACCGCGAAGAACTTCCATCTTCTCCCCGATCCTGCTGCAGACCCACTCCTCTTCTCCTTCTCTGTCTTCTTCTCCTTATTATAAGTGTCCCTGAGGCTCTTCCACTTTCTCCTGCAGATGTCCTCTGAATAAACGCATTATCTTGTTAGCGGAAAGGTATTTGTACATCAGTGGGAAAATAGCGGGACAGTAGGCGGGCTTGCTAGCTTTTGCTAATTAATTTTAATTTTCATCGGGTCAGTCTGAAAATTAAAAAGAAGGAATGAACTTACCAGGTTGCCCGATCTCCTCACTTATGTGTCTCCAAGCTAGGTCCTTTTTATTCCTGTCTCGGTAGAAGTAGTAGCTAGTATCATATATCTCTGGATGATTAGCCACGGCACTGCTGAGCTTTTCCTCCATACTGAATGAAGAATCAAGGGCTTTTGCTGGATCTGCCCCTTTGACCTAGGTCAGATCCACGTCACCAGGCTCCTGATTGGTTGTCGCGGCGCGACAAAATGCAACACAAAAACTCACGTGTGTGGTTTTTTTCGCGAGTCAAACGCGCCAGACGCCCTACACTGACGCGCATTTCATGCGTTTTGGCGTTTTCGCGACGCAAATCTGCTTCCGAATTTTCGCGGGACCTGCAATCGCGTGTCATCGCGCTTTTCCATTGATTTTACATGTAAACCTGACGCTCTATTCGCGTCCATCGCGTTCGGTGTGAACACCGTTACCTTTAGAAGTAATCTGCTGCGTAGACAATAAAACTAGAGGATTTTTATTTTTTTACATGCATAGTAAACAAAGAAAAAAGATCGGGAGGACGTCACGGCCATCGTAACATTTAAAAATTAATAATTTTCTGTTGTAACCTTCAAAATAATAATGTAACCATACTTACGTTTCACTTTTCACGAAAACATCAGCACTTTTCGGGGTGTTTATTCCCGAGACTTCGCCACCGTTCTCTGCGTGCACAGGTCATTTGGTGACCTGTGCATGCCGAGAACGGTGGCCAGCCTCGCCATTGTCCGTAAGTTTTTCGAAATTCCACCGCTTGGCTCACAATTTGCAGATAGTTGTGTCGCTACCCGATTTGTGACCGTTGAAGAGATAAAAAGAAAAAAAACCCGCGTCCATCTCACATGCCTCTCTTCCAGGGTTTGTTTACAAACGCACCAAATGGCTTCCCGTCAGTAACTACTTCCGGGTCATAGGTGATTTAACCACAGCAGTTTTAAAAAATTGTATTTCAAGGTAAAAAATAATTAATTTTTTAATTAAGTAATTTGGTTTTGGTCCTTGATTTTATTTAATTTGTTTATATTGCAGTGTGGCCGTCTGAGAGAAAATACTTTTGAAAGAAAAAGTGTGTTTGTGTGTCTTTCTTTTTTTTAGACATAAAGGCCTTTATATTTTTAAAAAAGCACAGTTACTATTATCCAACATCATTATTCAACACTGATAGTGACACACAACACCAATTCTTTCACTTTTTGTTGCAGAACGACACGCTCAAAATCTTTAATTTTGGCTGAAGTTCGTTCATTGCTTGAAATATGAAAAAATGGCGCCATCTGATGGACAAATGAAAAAATTACAGGTTTAAGGTCCGGACTCCAAAATGGCACCATAACTGAGACAATCACATTAACCGTTGTAAAAATAATGGTGGTATGAAAAATAGCGTTTATAATGGGTTTCAATGGGGCAGAAATCGGCCACGAGGTTCGATAGTGGATGTATGCCTTTAGCTCAGCCATTTAAGCTCATTTAAGAAACTCAGACTGAAATTTTAAAATAAAATGAAAAAAAAATACATGTTTGAAAATTTGGCTATATTCCATTAAACACAGTGGAAATGGCGTGGAGTTAAAAAACGCAAAGGCCACGAAATGGTCCCAGGTTCTACTAATATTCAGATTTGTGATCTGAAAAATGAAGCCATGCAGTTTACAGAGCAAAAGAACAGAGGGACATTTTCCCATAGACATGCACACTGTGCATACACAGAAAGAGTCTCTCCCTGCTGGCCTTCAGACAGAATGCAGGTTTAAAATCTATTCAGCTTCATTTTTCAGACCTGGAAGCTTCGTGCATGTTTTGCATGTCTGTGGTTTTAGGTTTGTGATAATTAACCCTGATAGAGACCAGCTGTCAGGGTTTATGAAGCAATGTACAATATGATTACCATGAAGTATTATGATGATTAACGACTGAATGTGTCTTTCTGTCGTTAGCAGGCGTGATCTCTGATAAATTGGGGAAGCGAGCCACCACCTGTGCAGTCATGTTACTGCTAGCTGCTCCTACAGTAAGTCTTCACTGTCCTGCAACAGTCAGGAAAGATTGTCCACTGTGTGCTGCAACACTGTGAGAACACTCTTTGATTATGAAGCCTGCACAGGGGAGATTAGACCAGGTTTTTGGCTCCCCCTGCTGTGCAGCACTTGACACAGTCCCTTCATTAGGTGGTGCAGGTTGGCTCCGTTTTGCCTTCAGAACTACCGCGATCAGTAGCGGTTTTAGATACGGGCGACACGGGCGGTTGCCCGGGCCGGCATCGTGGTGGGGGCGGCATCGCGGCTGGTTCTCATGCTGCCCCGACATCATGCCAGCGCATATTGGGAATGGCATTGGTTTTCTATCGCCCATTTGCTGGGAGTAAGGGCGCCCTCCGTTTGCGAGGTGCGCCTGCTGCGGGGGATGCTCTGGCTGGCTGGAGCAGCAAAAATTACCAACTCGCAAAATAAAACAAATTACAAACAAACCAACAAACACGAAAACACCAGACATCATGATACAGACTTATCATTTGCACCGATGTTTTTTCAAAATTCTATACGCGAAAAGTGAGCGCGAGAGCCCTCGGTGCGCCTGCTCGCTGCTGAAGTCAAAGTAAACTTTATTTTCATCTCCGCTACATACAGTCCAGTATATAGAGAGACGAGACGACGAGGCTCCAGTTACAACAGTGCAAGTAAACAAACAATATATATAAGAAGAGTAAGAAAATAAATATACACTTTAGGACCAGGGGTAAAGGGATCAATAACAATTTAAAATGTATATTTTATATTTTGTTGATCTAAAGTGTCACACACAACCCGTTTTTAAACTTCTTTTCTCATTTTTTAAAAGAGAAAAGAAGAGGAGGAGTGTAGCGACTTCCACAGTCGCTAGAGGCCGGGGACTGAGCCTGTCTATTTGCCTCTCAACTTTACGCAATAATGCGAGAGGTGGAATTGCTTGCTTGTTTATTAAAGTGCTTGAAAAGTTTACAGAGCAACGTGATCGGCTCGCGATTCAAACTCTTAAAACATCACAGGCTCTAATGCAACAAGGGGAAACTCGTTGTGCTGCGGTCAACAAAAACTACGGCTACCCAGCCCTGCTCTCTGTCAAAATCAAACCAGTGAAAGACAGACTGACAACGCCCTCTTAATGTCGCCGCTAGCACCCACGTGACTCCCGTTACACATCACCATAGCAACCAAACAAATGAAAACCGAGTGATCATTAAAATTCAATACATTTAATTATGACTCCTACAAGGAGAAACGAGCAAAAGATACAGGTAAGCAGATGTGTCATTGGATAATGGCAGGTCATGTATCCTAAAACATTAAGAATCAGGATACTTTCTTAATCCCTAAGGAAATTATTTGGGTCACAGTTCCTCCAAGAAGAAATGGTAAAAATAGTAACAGTAACAGACTAAACTCCAAACAATATATACAATAATATAATATTAATTAGTCAGTGTCAATTGTTGATTTGTCCTGTTCTTATTGTATGACGAATTATGATGTCTGTTTAGTAGCCGTTTGCATACAACGTTTGCATACAATGCATACTCTGTCTCTCTCTTCGTGTGTGAGGAGTGGGGGGGGGGCGCCAGAGGGGGTGTTCGCCCAGGGCGCCAAACAGGCTAGGACCGCTACTGACCGCGATTCTTCATTTCATAGATCGATAGGTGCTCAAAACATTCTTCAGTTGTTGGCTGATTGTCTAGAAAGTATATTTTCTGTTCCAGTACATCCTGAAGGCACACTGTCAGGTGGAGATCTGGTGACTGCAGAGACCCTTTGAGCACAGTGAACTCACTTCACATGTGAAAAAACTAGCAGACAGAAACTGTCTCAAAATACCAAACCTGTGCAGTTTTTTGTTGTCCAAATTTTGGACAGTAAATGTAGCCTCAGTTTACTGCTGAGAGGAGTGACCCCCATCTGACATCAGCCATCATCAGCGCCGACCAGCCAACAACCACGCCATGTTCACAGACACTTATATCACCTCTTTTCCCTTTCTGATGCTCAGTTTAAACATCAACATCTTGACCTTGTCTACATCCCTAAATTGAGTTACTGCCATGTGATTGGCTGTGTATTTGCATTAACAACTTGTTGAACAAGTGTCCCCTATAAAGTGTCCAGTGAGTATAATTGCTGAGGAGCAAAGATTACAACACATTTCATGCTATTTTTATAGTAAAAGGCTTACATGTAAAAGTATGAGGTGATATTAGACATGTGAGCGTTAACTGTCCTGTTTTATTCTTTTCCTGCAGCTTTATGGCTTCTCCATGATCAGTGAGTTTGGTTTGGGGCCAATGATTGGTAAGAACATGCTACCACTGAATGATAGTTAATCAGTAGGTCTGGAACAATTTTCTGTTCCTTAATTGTAATACATGTAAATGAAAGGATAAAGGCATGTTAGCATATGCAGAACAGAAGCCAATCAAATTCCTCTCATACTGCAGGCTTATTCCTGGTTCCCAGGTTACTTAAAGTAGAATGGGAGGCAGAGCCTGCAGCTTTCTGGCCTCCTTCTGTGGAACCAGCACCCACTTTGATTCACGAGACGGACAATAAATAAATTCATATCAGCACTAGAGTTATCTCGCCCTTTGTCTCCAGGTGCTGAGGTCCGTACAAATTTAGTCACATGAGCTGGTTGCATTTATTACAGTAGGTTATCAGTCAGCGATTGAATGTCCAATCAAATCTAAATAAACACAAGTGACTTGTTTACTGTGGCATAAATGACGACTCTTGGTTATTCTCTCTGAGCTGCTGATGGTCAAGGGAAGTTGGCATTATTGGATACAATGTAGTGCCTTCAGAGCAATATCAGCTCACATTTACTGTAATTACATGAACACCCATTCTAATGAAGAGAAGTGCACATGCTAGTAAGACACTACCGGCAGGTTTGTGGAGGACACAAACACCTCAGCCTGCATGCATTTGTTTCCAGCAGTAAGATTTCAGTGGCTGCAGAATTTCCATTCCTTACAACCAGGATAAAACTTCCTTAATCTGTGTGCTTCAGGGATGCTGTTAGTGTGCGGAGGTCTAGTGAATGGACCATATGCGCTCATCACAACTGCAGTGTCTGCTGATTTGGTAAGGATGTTTAACACTACTGTAATTCGAGTTTGATTGTGTTTGTAAATCATCATTTATTTCATTTTAAAATCACCTTTCTCCCCTTGTCGTCTTTTCTCTGCCCCCCTTTCTTTATTTGGCTGTAGGGCACCCACAAGAGCCTGAAAGGCAACGCCAGAGCACTGTCTACAGTCACAGCCATCATTGATGGCACAGGATCTGTAGGTCAGTACTGCTGCTCAGCTTATGTTTACGGCTTGTTTGGATGAGAATGAGGGGTCTTATTAGGGTCCTATTAGTGATATGTATGATAGTAATAATTGTTAATAATTACATTTAACAAGTGCATGAATCCTCAGCCAAGAATTGATTTTAAATTTGTGTACAATCTGCGTGTTCAGAGTAATGAGGGCTCATTGGCTCAGGCTAAACAACGAAGCTCTGGCTTTGTTGGATTTGATGATAATAAACGATACAAATATCACTTTAGTTACCATTTAATGATGATTATGTTAGCATGCCTTGTGTTATTTTTGCTCATTTATAATCATCCCATGTAGAAATGTGAAGAGAGGATTCATGTACACGAATAATCTTGTTCATGTTTGTGATGTCAGGCGCAGCACTTGGCCCGCTGTTAGCTGGACTTCTGTCTGCAGGCGGCTGGGATCAGGTCTTCTACATGCTGATGACTGCTGACTTTCTTGCTCTGTTGGTAAGTCCTTTAACTTGCATCATATAAGATTACAAAATGACAAAACGAAAGCAAAAAATTGGTACCTATGTGCACATTAGCACAGAATACTGGCCTCTTTGAACACACTGATAGTTTTCCAGCTCTTTGGTTCAGTCACTGCTGATGTAAAGGTTTTTTGTAACAACAAGCAGTTGTTTTCAGAAAATCCATCAGTCACTACCTGCTCAGCAGAAAAGAGCAGACAGATGCAGAGACCAGCTAGTGAACCAGTGAAAAGTCAGATATTTAGCTCAGGAGCTAGAGACAAGAAAAATAAGACAATGTTGTGTTTTTACCCTTGTTTCTGATGCCCAATAAAATGCTCACAGATGAGCAAACAGATGCTCATACTAATGTGTAACCTTGCAGCTTTTGCTACGGCTCGTGACAAAGGAGCTGGCCTCATCTAAATCCCATCCTATCTCCACTGTAGAGTAAGTCCTCCTGTTATCTCGATCATGATTATACTCAGCCTGACTGCTGCTTTTGGTGCTGTACTGTGTATCTGCATTAATTTGATGTTCAAATGTTGGGCTGCTGGTTTTTTTGTTTGTTTGTTTGTTTTTATAACAAAACAGTTATAATACACTGAGAAGTACTTCAATGTTTATGTAGCCAAGTACAGGATAGGGTAGGGAAAGTTAAAGTAAGTTGGAGAGATTGGGCCAATAGCTAGATTCGTAGGAGGGATAAAGTGAGTTGCGTGGAGAAGAATGACTGGAGCCACAGGTAAAGTTGCTATGAATTGTATTAAACTATTTAGCAACAATTTAACAGCATTTCATGAACAGAAATGAAAACATAAAATAAAATACAGTGACAGCAATAATAATAACAATCAGAATCCTATCTGAGCTCAGATATGTCAGTCTTGCCGGCTTAATAGTCAGTGTTCAGTCAAGTCAAATCCAATAGGTCAAAAGTCTGTGATTGATGCGATTTCGTCCTACCGCACTGTTGCAATTGTTCATGAGAGAAGAGCAACCTGCCCTTCTGGGCCAACTCGGAATGGCTGTGGTTCGGTTCAAAGGGAAAGGCTCGCCATCTTCCTCGTCAGGAAGAAATCCAGGTCTCACGATCCCATAAAAAAACCTAGCCTGTAAACAACAGGACTATTACTAATTCAGTTCACACTCTAATGATATACATGGCCATATGTGTAAATAATGCAAGTGCTATAACAAAACAAGCACAAAACATTAATTCTAATTTCTAAATATAGTCTATACAGTGCATCTTAATCATGAATGCAATCTTTAAATCACAATCAGCTTATTTTATCATCAAGGTACACATTTCTATCAGAAATCAGAAATAAACCATAAACTATGGTAGATCATTTTTTTACAGTATTGCCCTTTAACTGAATTACAGGAGCATTGCTTTACACTGCATAGCAATGAAGCAATATATTATTTACACTCAATGTACAGAATAAAATTACCAAAAGAATATACAAAACCCACAGGCTGTAGTTTTACAGTATGTGGTAACGTATCAGCACAGTAAGAATACACACGGACATCTATCCAGTGCCGCTCGAGCATCAAATGTAACAAAAATAAAGTAGATTCATGACCTTTAAGATCAAAATTAACTTATTCCATCATCTTATTTTAGTGCATTTAATATTCAACAAGTAATACTAGAATATCATCAGCACACAAGCTGAGTGCTCAGAATGGCTGAACTCCGTGGGAAACCCCGTGTGTTCTCCCACAGTGAAAACGTGGTCAGCTACAGCTACAGCTATAAGCACCAGGCTAGTTAGCTTTTCAATTAGCCTGATTCACCCAGTCCCAGTTTAACTCACCAGCACACTTCTAATGTTCAACTCTCAGAGAGGATCTTGTCCACTTCATCCGCTCCCGTGCAGATCTACAACATTGAAATTGGGCCATTATATTCCCCGTTAACTTCTTGTTAGCTTTTTAGCTTCAAGGTTAGCTTAACAGCTTCTGACTCACCGCGATGGTTTCAAGGTCCAAAATGTTCACAACAAATCAGGTCCGTTTTTCCAAGGTCCATGCAGATCTCCGGTATGGATATTTGCTCAATTTATCAAGTTAATAGTTATTTTCCAGCAAAAAGCTTGGCGGTGAAAATCAGCAATGGTTTCATGCACCTCCGTCTCTCTCTGTGTCTGAGCACGTGACGGTACAGAGCAGGGGAAGGCGGGGCTTGTTCCTTCCTAATCAGTAGGGGTGTTAAATATACTCTTTGGGTTTTATTCTTATATTTATAGTATTTATCTTTTATTATTGATTTACTTTTGATCAACTCAGTGATTAACAGAGTAATGATGAATCACAATTAACAATAACAATGTTGTAGTGCATTACTGAGTTGTGTAAACTCACTGGGTTACATCCTCCCCCCTTAAATCTCATGCACGTCCCCGTGCATGGCTCTAGTGGAATAGTCAACATCATGAGCAAGGGAGTCGATGAAAGCTTTGTTCAATCCTTGAAAGAGTGATTTAACCACTGTTACTAGTGGGTTACCTAGCTGAGGATAAGTGAGTCTTTGGGACGGTTGGCAAATTCTTTCAGATCTTCTGATCTGTGTTTCTGTTTGCAAGGTCTCAGGTTCATCATTGTTTTGAACTTGTCTTTCAGGTGAAAGTTGATGAGTTGGGTTCTCTGACAACGGTGAATCTGACAAACTGGTCAACAAAACATTTTTGTCTTTTCGAGTGTCTGTTTCAGACTCACTTGGTGTGTTGTTTTGTAGGCTTGTGTCACTTTCACTTGGTGGTAAGTTTGCTTCACTTTCACATTCTGTCTGAGGTAGGTCTGTTTCACTGTCCATTTGAGGTAAGTTGGTGTCAGTTGAACTTCCAATTTCACCTTCAGGTAAGTATGTTTCAGTTTCGTTCTCAGTTTCCTGCTCAGGTAAGTATGTTTCAGTTTCGTTCTCAGTTTTCTTTTCAGGTGAGACTGTCATGTCCGGTAATGTGTTAGGTTGTTCGTTATCATTTACAGGATATTTGTTTTGTTTGAATCCTTGTGTTGGCGGCATGGCACATACTTGGTAGAAATGTCTGTCTTTCACTTGTGGAGGTTCAGGGTAATAAAACTCATCTTCCTCTTCCTCAAGTGTTTGGTCGGAGTCAACTTCCAAAGCTGAACTTTGTCTTGTGCGTGGTCTGTTAGTTTTTGTGACTCGCTCTGGTTCATGCTCTGTTGGTGAGAGAAATCCACAGGGAAGTAACATCTCTGTGGAGTGTTCTGTTGGGTCCATCTCCGTTTTCCGGTTTTACAGTATATACTGGTAAGTTTTCCATTTGTTTGGTGATGATATATACCGTTTGCTCCCATTTGTCCGCTAATTTGTGCTTCTCTCTCAGACGGAGATTTCGAACCAAGACTCGGTCTCCCACATGTAGTGTGGATTCACGGATGATTTTGTCAAACTGTTTCTTGTTTTTGTCAGCTACTTTCTGGGAGTTTTTGATGGCTATTTCGTAGCTCTGTTCGAGGTAGCTTTTCAACTGTTTGACGTATTGAGAGTGAGTCAACTGTGGCTTGTTTGGCTGTGGCAGGCCAAAGGCAATATCAATGGGCAAGCGAGGCTGTCTACCAAACATTAACTCATAAGGAGAATAGCCTGTTACATCATTTTTTGTACAGTTATAAGCGTGAGTAAGTGGTTTTACGAAGTCACGCCAGTGATGTTTCTCAGTGTCTTTCAAGGTACCAAGCATACTGAGTAACGTGCGATTGTATCGCTCAACAGGGTTGCCACGAGGATGATAAGGACTTGTTCGGACTTTGCGGATCCCGAGCAGAGAGCACAGTTCTTTGATTGTACGCGATTCAAAGTCTCTCCCTTGATCGCTATGAAGTCGCTCTGGAAAGCCATAATGAACTAGGAAGTTATCCCATAAGTTCTTTGCAACGGTGGTGGCTTTCTGGTCTTTGGTTGGAATGGACACAGCATACTTTGTAAAATGATCTGTGATCACTAGGACGTCTTTAGTATTTTTACTGTCTGGTTCTATTGAGAGGAAGTCCATGCAGACTAGCTCCATGGGCCTGGAAGTTTTAATATTTACCAGAGGAGCAGCCTTATCTGGCAGGGCTTTTCTACGGACACATCTCTCGCAAGCTTTCACTTTCTTTTCGACATCAATTGCCATTTTTGGCCAGTAGAAACGTGACCGAATGAGTTCCAGTGTGCGTTCGACCCCTAAATGCCCCATGTTGTCATGAAACTTGTCAGTTATGGCCCACTTTAAAGCTAGAAATTCTAACTTGTGGGCGGGGTATCTAGCTTCACTACGGGATAGACCACGACTTGCATAGGCTATAACCTGTGTGGTTCCATTCTGCACTTGATAAAGAGCTGCCCCAAGTCCGGTTGTACTGGCATCTGTGTGTACCAGGTAAGGTAGCTTTGCATCGGCATACCCAAGGACTGGTGAGGTGGTGAGTTTTTCAATAATAGTTTGAAACGATTTCTGGCACTCTGGTCCCCAACGATCACCAAAGGGTTCTTTGGGGTTAAGATACTTTGGATCACTGGGTGGGTTTTTACAATGCTTTCGTCTCGGAGGATAGCCAGCTGTGAGGGAGGTGAGGGGCTTGACAATTTTTGAGTAATCTTTGACAAATCTCCGGTAATAACCGGTAAAACCAAGAAACGATTGGAGTTCTTTTAAGGTTTGGGGTCTCGGCCAGGTCTTGAGTGCTTCAGTTTTTTCGGGGTCAGTCTTTACGCCGTCTCTAGATACAATGTGGCCTAGATAACGGACTGATGTTTGGAAGAAACGACATTTGTCGGGCGAGAGTTTCAGCCCGTACTCTCTGAGTCGCTCAAGAACATGAATGAGTCGGGTCTCATGATCTTCAAGGGAACTGGAAAAGACTATCAAATCATCCAAAAAGACTAACACTTTTTTCAGATTGATGTCTTTCATACACTTTTCCATAAGCCTTTGGAAAGTGCTTGGGGCATTTGTTATTCCCTGAGGCATACGATTAAATTCGTAGAAGCCGAAGGGGCACACGAAGGCTGTCTTTGGCTTATCTTCTTCACACATCTCGATTTGATAGTACCCTGACTTAAGGTCCATCACAGAGAACCACTGAGATCCTGCAAGAGCAGAAAATGACTCCTCTAAGTTTGGCAGGGCATAGGCATCGCGGATGGTCTGCAAGTTAAGCTTCCTAAAATCAATGCATAACCGCACATCACCATTCTTTTTGCGGACCACCACTATTGGTGATGAGAATGGAGATTCAGATTCTCTGATTATGCCTGCATCTAAGAGGGCTTGTAAGTGCTTTTTAACTGCCTCGTAATCATGGGGATGAATCGGGCGACATCTCTGTTTGAAGGGGGTTCCGTCTTTTAAGTTGATGTGATGTTTTATATGTGTGGCATGCCCAAAATCAAGATCATTGTGTGAGAAAACATCAGAGAAGGTGTTTAGCTTGTCAGCTATCTTCTCTTTCCACTCTTCAGATAGTGGTGATTCACCAAAGTCGAAACTGAGAAGGGGTCTTGAGGTTGAAGTCTGCTGCTGAGAGTTACACGTTGCAGACACCTTTTGGTCACCTTTCTCAGGCTCAGGACATGGCATGACACAGTCAGGGGCAACTAACTCAGCAATTACACAGTTAGTGGGCAGTGTAATGTCATGGTTAGTCTCGTTTCTCAGCAACACAGGAACTTTATAAGGTCCGTGCTTTGGCAGAGATATAAGGCAACAATTTACAAACACACCACCAGGTAGGGAGCCGGTAGTGGGCTGTTCAATAAGTGCACACTGTTCAGGCTTAGCGTGGCTAGCATGCATAAAACCTTCCACTAGTAGCTTTTGATTTGCAGGAAGGACTTCTTGGGTTCTACTTTGAAGTTTTACCAAGCCGATCTTGCCACTGTCAGTTTGTCTTTTTCTGGATGCTAATGTCTTTAGCACTTGTTGGTATCCATAAGGGAGTACCTTAAAGTCAGGTAGGTGCTCTCACAAAGATGCTCATATAAGGGGTCAAGTGTATTTGTACCAATTAGTAGAGGTGTGTCTGAGTTTGAGCGAATGTCAGGGACAACTAAGGCAAGAGTAGATAGTTCAAGCTCTGACTGATCGAGATCTTTTGGGAACATGATACTCGTCTCAATGTATCCCAAGTAAGGGACTGTCTGACCATTCGCACCTTCGACCTCTAGGAGATCACTGATGGGTTTTATAGGATGATCAGGTAAGTGTTCTTGATAGAAAGATTTGGCAATAGTGGTTACTTGAGAGCCTGAGTCAAGCAAGCAACTACATTCAACGCCGTTGATAACAACTCTGGCTGTGCATTTTCTACCCACAAGTCTTTTGGGAAGTTTAGGCACTGAGTGAACATTAGCTGTTTCACATTGGGCTTTTGTTGTCTTTTTCTCAGTGGGACTTGGTTCAGATTTAGCACCCATCTGTCCCGCGACAGGGGCTCCTTCTAGTTTAAATTAAAGGACTCATCAACTGGTCTGGATCTTTCCCATTCTCGCTGCTTTTGTCTGAGGGCATTCCTTTTAGCTGCTACTAATGCTGAGTTGGGATCATTACTACAGCTGGAAGCGATATGACCATCTTCTCCACACTTGAAACAGTATCCAGGTTTGGGTTTGGTTGACACTGCAGCAATTTGTGGTATCTGTTCCAGCTTGTTCTGAGTTTTGGTACTTGTGTTCCTTTTTGCTTCCTTTTGAAGTTTCTGCAATCTTTTCTCTGTTTTGTCCGCTCTGAGCTGTGCGATTTGAGACCTGAGGTCAGCAATTTGCTTCTGGAGGTCAGACGAATTGCTGTCCATTTCATGCTCATAATCGTTCCTACCTTGAGAGCGTGTGGTTTGCACGTTAGAATAAACACGAGTCTTTTGGATCCCCAAATGTTGTTTCATGCGGGTTGCTTTACTTGCCTGTTTGTCCTCCTCAGTGCGTAGTTGGAGGAGTAGCTCTGCAAAATGAGGTGGGTCGTCTTTCTTTTG
Organism: Neolamprologus multifasciatus; assembly: GCF_963576455.1. Taxonomy (NCBI): domain Eukaryota; kingdom Metazoa; phylum Chordata; class Actinopteri; order Cichliformes; family Cichlidae; genus Neolamprologus; species Neolamprologus multifasciatus. The sequence continues at coordinate 66,281 of NC_140454.1, read as the reverse complement.
TTCAAGTTGAAGGTTTGCAATCAATGAGCTGTCCCAACACCCTCTACAAAACTGTCTCAGGAGCTGTTTATTGATGTCACTAGAAGCAATTCCGTCTCTTTTTATGACTAGGTTTAACACTGTGTGCAATCTTTGCAGGTAATGTGAGGGTTTTTCACCTCCATTTTGATTGGTGTTTAAAAAGCGAGCAAAGAGTTCGTCACCGTCTTCTACAGTTGCATAGGCAGAATCAAGATGTTCAAGGTAAGTTTTGGGGTTTGCTTTTGGACCAAGAGCTTTCACCAGGTCCGCTGCAGGGGGTGAAAGACTTTCAACAATCTTTCGCACAACTTGAGTTTCGGTGAGCGAGGGATCAGTCAAGCAAAACTCTACGCTGCTGCGCCAAGTGTCATAGTCAGTTTCGAAAGGAGGATGTGGAACTCTTCCTGAAAAAGGTTTCAGTCTGTATTGCGAGTTTGGTGGGGGAACGACTTCACTGCTTTTAACAATGTGCTCTACAATAACCCGCTGCACTTCAGGCGTGCTTAGAAGGTTAGTGGGAATCTGAGGGGTTTGTTTCTCAGCTTCTGCTGGTGGGTGAGTACTCAGGGCACTTACATGGTCGCTATTGGGTGTTAAAGAGGGAGAAGGTAGGGCGTCATCACTGTGGGGCACTGGCTCTTGTTCAGTGGAAGGCTCAACTGTGTGGACATCCCCTCCCAATGACTCCCCAATTTTAGCTAGTTCATCCATCAAAAGGTCTTTAAAGGATCGGTTGCTTCGTGCTGCCACATCTTTAAGCTGTGACAGGTAAGTTACAGTAGCTGATGCGCTGGTTTCAATGCTATACGCACTGGCTAGGTCTTGAATGTGATAGACAACTTCTGGTTTCAAAGTGCAAGGTCTGTCATAAGGCAAATATCTTTTCTCTAGTTCTTTAGCAGTAGCCTCATGTTGAAACTCCACAATAATCTGACCACCAGTTGGTAACTTAATCTGCCTACTGACAGGACCGAAAGCTTCTAAGAACTCAATTATGTCTTTATCAATGTCTGTGTTAGTTAAACCACTGACCAAGACAGCATTTTGAACTTTAACATTCTCTGTTTTCACAACTTCCATTGTTAGGACACGTAAAAGTACCAGTAGAAAAAAAAACAAGTCACTGTGAAGCTCCAGGCACTCTTAAATGTTTTATTAAATTTTGGTTGGACTAACAACTCTGCAAACCCTCCTGGCTGGCTCGCCACTTTCTGTAGCCAAGTACAGGATAGGGTAGGGAAAGTTAAAGTAAGTTGGAGAGATTGGGCCAATAGCTAGATTCGTAGGAGGGATAAAGTGAGTTGCGTGGAGAAGAATGACTGGAGCCACAGGTAAAGTTGCTATGAATTGTATTAAACTATTTAGCAACAATTTAACAGCATTTCATGAACAGAAATGAAAACATAAAATAAAATACAGTGACAGCAATAATAATAACAATCAGAATCCTATCTGAGCTCAGATATGTCAGTCTTGCCGGCTTAATAGTCAGTGTTCAGTCAAGTCAAATCCAATAGGTCAAAAGTCTGTGATTGGTGCGATTTCGTCCTACCGCACTGTTGCAATTGTTCATGAGAGAAGAGCAACCTGCCCTTCTGGGCCAACTCGGAATAGCTGTGGTTCGGTTCAAAGGGAAAGGCTCGCCATCTTCCTCGTCAGGAAGAAATCCAGGTCTCACGATCCCATAAAAAAACCTAGCCTGTAAACAACAGGACTATTACTAATTCAGTTCACACTCTAATGATATACATGGCCATATGTGTAAATAATGCAAGTGCTATAACAAAACAAGCACAAAACATTAATTCTAATTTCTAAATATAGTCTATACAGTGCATCTTAATCATGAATGCAATCTTTAAATCACAATCAGCTTATTTTATCATCAAGGTACACATTTCTATCAGAAATCAGAAATAAACCATAAACTATGGTAGATCATTTTTTTACAGTATTGCCCTTTAACTGAATTACAGGAGCATTGCTTTACACTGCATAGCAATGAAGCAATATATTATTTACACTCAATGTACAGAATAAAATTACCAAAAGAATATACAAAACCCACAGGCTGTAGTTTTACAGTATGTGGTAACGTATCAGCACAGTAAGAATACACACGGACATCTATCCAGTGCCGCTCGAGCATCAAATGTAACAAAAATAAAGTAGATTCATGACCTTTAAGATCAAAATTAACTTATTCCATCATCTTATTTTAGTGCATTTAATATTCAACAAGTAATACTAGAATATCATCAGCACACAAGCTGAGTGCTCAGAATGGCTGAACTCCGTGGGAAACCCCGTGTGTTCTCCCACAGTGAAAACGTGGTCAGCTACAGCTACAGCTATAAGCACCAGACTAGTTAGCTTTTCAATTAGCCTGATTCACCCAGTCCCAGTTTAACTCACCAGCACACTTCTAATGTTCAACTCTCAGAGAGGATCTTGTCCACTTCATCCGCTCCCGTGCAGATCTACAACATTGAAATTGGGCCATTATATTCCCCGTTAACTTCTTGTTAGCTTTTTAGCTTCAAGGTTAGCTTAACAGCTTCTGACTCACCGCGATGGTTTCAAGGTCCAAAATGTTCACAACAAATCAGGTCCGTTTTTCCAAGGTCCATGCAGATCTCCGGTATGGATATTTGCTCAATTTATCAAGTTAATAGTTATTTTCCAGCAAAAAGCTTGGCGGTGAAAATCAGCAATGGTTTCATGCACCTCCGTCTCTCTCTGTGTCTGAGCACGTGACGGTACAGAGCAGGGGAAGGCGGGGCTTGTTCCTTCCTAATCAGTAGGGGTGTTAAATATACTCTTTGGGTTTTATTCTTATATTTATAGTATTTATCTTTTATTATTGATTTACTTTTGATCAACTCAGTGATTAACAGAGTAATGATGAATCACAATTAACAATAACAATGTTGTAGTGCATTACTGAGTTGTGTAAACTCACTGGGTTACATTTATATTATCAAAAGAAATACAGAACTTTCAAACATGCAGATAATAAAGTTGAATTCTACTCATATAGATTAAATACAACATGATGAGTGTGAACACTGGCTTTGCCCCCCAAAATAAATAGGCTTAATCTACGATCACTATGATCGATAGCCCTGGTGGTGGCAGCCTTTTAATAAAAACGCTCAGGAAAAGGGGGCACAAAGACATACTTTTCTTTCCTATTCTCATTTAAAATGTCGAGCTTTTAATAAATAATTATCTGACTCTTACACCCAAAGTTTTAATCTGATGTAAAATATATAGAAGTCCATTACTGTATATAGTAACTGTTAAGTCTAATATACCCTAGTAAGCTACAGTACTTTTTCCTTTGGGAAGATACCATCTGTGCAGTCTGCAATTCTGTTGAAGAAAGATGTTGAATCTATTTAATTATTCTTGAAAAATAATTTCTTTCTGTGCATTTTCCCCCCTGCATCAAATTAAATTTGATTACATCGATTAAGCATCATGAGCTGGAGGGTGGGGGGTGGTTCCCTATTTTTTTTTTTGCTGGGAGTTTGCAACCCTATTAGTTAGGTTGCTTGATATTTCTGCTAAGTACTCTTTAAAATACCAGAATAGGGAGGATGGAGCAGGTTTACGTTTATTAGATTGATCAGTATTGCTGAACTATGAAATATTTTGTTGTATTTTTTACATACAGGTATAACAGAATAGCTTTAGTGTTGTTATTTATTTAAACTTGAGTATAAACTTATACAAAATGCAGCAAGATATTAAAAAAAACGTTTTATTGATTAAAAAACACACTATATCGGATTCATATCGGTATCGGCAGATATCCAAATTTATAATATCGGTATCGGACATAAAAAAGTGGTATCGTGCCATCTCTAGTTTCAGCTGTCGTTGTCATTATCTACATGCATGTTAGAGTCACCCACAATAATCATTTTAAAATTATTTGAAACTCTGAGTAAGAACCAGGTGGACGATGGATTACAGCAAATAAAACTGTTTTTTGAATTTTCTGGCTAAGATGCACAAGCTAAGTGTCAGGCTTTAAAGTGTCAGTCAAGATTTAAAACTCTGTGTTTGGTTGGTTTGGGCTGGCTGTAGTTCAGAAGGTTTACACAAGAACTACACATCTGAAATAACTCAGACATAATTTAAAATTATGTTGCTGATGTCTCTGTGCCAAATTCTTCTGTGGTCTTGTAAGTTTATGGAAGACCAGCACCAGACATGTTACACATTAAAGATCTTATTCTCTTTATTTTTCTTTTTTTTTGTATGTGTGTATGGTTGAGCTTTTACTTGAGTTTCTTAAAAAACAGTCCAAACTTGGTTCATGACTCGAATATTCTTGTCCTTGTACGACTACAGTCAGTGATCGACTATGTGTTCTCGGGGGCTGAATGTGAACATAACATGTGCAGATTTTATTTCCTAAAAACAAACCAACTGTAATGTTCTCTCGTGGGCAGGAAGTTCACTGGTGGTGACTGTAAAGCTTAATGACTCAACTTATCAACACAGCGTTAATGTTTGTCTCTTGTTCACAGGTTGAAGGAACACTGAGCACTTTGATTGCACTGCGTACACACATAGACGCAGAGTGCAATGAAACCACTTAAGGCTGATATGGATTGTGACTGGACTGTCCTGACAGATGAAACTGATTGTTAATAAACCAGCGTGTATGCTTGTGTGCGCCTACAATCATGCTGCAGTGCTTTACTGATGAAGACCTATGACTGAAGTTGCAGCTGCTGCACATGAGACAGCAGTTTAAAAGTCTCATGTGCACTTACTGTACTTGCATAACTTCCCAATGTCCGTCTTAGCCCTTGAATTCAGTTTGAACCTGATGACTGGTATGTCCTGCTGCTCACTTGTATGTTGGAACTTTTTCAACCTTACCTGTCCAATTAATTTAAGGGGCTATTTGTAATTTTGTGCCTTTTACAGTGGTACCTAGCTTTGATAGTTGTTTTTTAAAGCTATCAATCACAGAATTAAGAGCTTCATCAAAGTAGGGGTCGTTGCCAGGACTAAAATAACGTCAGACCTGCTACAAAAACAGCAAGCATGCATACTTTACTTCCTGTGTAGTTCTGTAGCAAATATACAGAAAACATACATGATAGAGTCTCAGGTAACACTGTACTCGCCCAGGACTTCATGATAAATAGCACTTTAACGATTGTAGTTCTGCCAATTAGAACCACTAAAACTGGAAACACCACAGGTTGCTAGGTCTTTGTGTCCTTACTGTCTTTTTTGTATGAATAGTGTTTTATATTGTTGGTGTTTGTATTGGCAAAATTTTCATACAGTTCATTTATTTGGTGCCATGTGAGCTGTCTGTCAAAGTGTGAGGCTTATGAGGAGGACTCTATGCCCATACTGATATTTTTATTTTTATTGTTGTACTGGGATAAATTCATATACCTCTACCCAAAACCTGGACAGAACCACTTCTTAATATCGTGCCTAGAGCTGTTAACTTTTTTGAAACATGAACTTAATCAGATAGCAGTCATCTGGAAAAAGTGATGCAGAACTAATTCCATCATATCTGTTCAACAGATATGATGGAATTAGTTTAGAAGAAGGAAAACAAAGACCAGCTCGTTGAACCAAAGAGATGATGGGATTGGTTTTGTTTACATGTGTATTTATTTTGAAAATCATTTTTGTTTCCTTTTCCATTGTCCTGTGGTAGTTTGTGATTTAGTAATAAAATGAATGTAGCTGAGCTCTCTCTCTCTCTCATATATATATATATATATATATATATATATATATATATATATATATATATATATATATATATATATATATATATATATATATATTGTTCTTGTGATCTTATACACATTAAAAATTCACAAACTGTATATCATGAATTAAAACATTGATTTATTTTTCTGCAGATTTATGTTTTAATCATCAAGAGTGATATATTGTATGTATTTAAAAGATGTGAAATAGGTTTATGTAACTGTATTTTAAAGGGGATCTTGGTTGTACTCTTAAGACAATATCCTTGGAACAAGACCACATGTAAATGTTATGTGTCAGTGATAAGATTAATACTTGAGACCTTGTGTGCCTTTCTTGGTTTTTGCAGGGGGGGTTTTTAAGTTTCCATGGAAATGAACTTGGTTTGAAGTTGATTTATGTAGAGAAAACAAATAAATCATGTGCTTTTTTCACTGGTTGAACCTTGTGTTGCCTGATGCCTGTTTTGTAGTATGCTACTGCAAGCCAGCTTTTACTTTAATTTGTACATGATGTGGACTCACCTGGAAGTGGCAAGTGTTGTGGAAATGGTAAGCTGACAAGGAGAATCCCACTCAGTGATACACACAGACTCTAAGTTACACAGAAGTACATGAACAATAGAGAAAAGCCAAAGCTTCATGTATGCATATAGCTGTATGCATAGTATGCAAACAGCTATCATGATTCGTCATACAATGAGAACAGGACAAATCAACAATTGACAATGACTAATTAATATTAAAATCTGTAACATTGTTGCATTGTTTGGAGTTTAGTCTGTTACTGTTACTATTATTACCATTTCTTCTTGGAGCAACTGTAACGCACATAATTTCCTTAGGTATTAATACAGTATTCTGATTCTGATTGTTTCATGATGACCTGCCATTATCCAATGACACATCTGCTTACCTGTATCTTTTGCTCATTTTTCTTCCTCTTCTTTTCTCTTTTTTCTAAACTGAGCACCTGATGGCGTTGAACTTTTCTTGTCCATCTTCCATTGGCTTTAATTTCGCAATCCAGTATGAACACCCATCCCTCAACTCGAGGATCACCACAACATGATCTAACATACCTACACCTTAGTTCACAGATTCACTTTGTCTAGGGTGCATTTCTGAGATTTCACACAACCCAGGATTCAAATCATAATTAGATAATGGGATTTACAACATTATAAATGAAATACGCTCTATTTGGAAGCAGCCGGCCCCCCTCCCCTTTCGACGGCTTGTGTGTGAGACTTTAAAACATGACCTCAGCCAGCAGCACAGGCCCTGGTGTGGTGAATATGGCCTCACAGGGAGCAGTTGCCCTGGTGCAATGTTGGATGTCATCAGCCAGAAGCGCAGACCTTCGTGTATTGTGGATGGCATCAGCCATGAACACAGGCACTTTTGAAATCTAGTTGGCTCAATCCAGAAGAAGCACGGGCACTGGTGTGGTACATCGCCTCACAGGTAGCACTGGCCCTGGTGTAATGTGGATGGTATCAGCCAGCAACACAGGCTCTGGTAAAATGTGGATAGTAACAGCCAAAACCACAGGCCCTGGTGAAATGTAAATGTCCTCAGCCAGTATCTTATCTAACAACACTGTCCCTGGTGAAATATGGATGGTATTGGTCAGCACCACAGGCCCTGGTGTAATGTGAATGTCCTAGGCAGAATCACAGGACATGGTGAAATATGGATGGTATTGTCCAGCAGCACAGGGCCTGGTGAAATGTAGTTGGCCTCAACTAGTAGCACAGGCCCTGTTGTAATGTGGATGGCCTCATCTAACACCACTGGCCCTGGTTAAATGAGCATGATATCGGTCAGCACCACAGGCCCAGGTGTAATGTGAATTGCATCAACGGGCAGCAGAGGCCCTGGTGGGGTGAAGATGGCCTCACAGGAAGCACTGTCCCTGGTGTAATGTGGATGGTAGAAGCCAACAGCACAGACCCTGTTTTGCGGAAGATGGCCTCACAGGAAGCACTGTCCCTGGTGTAATGTAGATGGTAGAAGCCGGCATCACACTCCCTGGTGTAATGTGGATGGCCTCAGAAAGAAGCAAAGGCCCTGGTGAAATGTGGATGGTATTGCCAGCAGCACAGGGCCTGGTGTAATGTGGATGGCCTCAGCCAACAACACTGGCACTGGTGAAATGTAGTTGGCCTCAACCAGTAGCACAGGCCCTGTTGTAATGTGGATGGCCTCATCTAACACCACTGGCCCTGGTTAAATGAGCATGATATCGGTCAGCACCACAGGCCCAGGTGTAATGTGAATTGCATCAACGGGCATCACACTCCCTGGTGTAATGTGGATGGCCTCAGACAGAAGCAAAGGCTCTGGTGAAATGTGGATGGTATTGGCCATCCACATTCCTCAGCCAGTAGCCTGTGCTACTGGCTGAAGAATGTCCTCAGCTAGTAGCACAGGCCCTGGAGTAATGTGGATGGCATGAGCCAGCAACACAGGCCCTGGTGAAATGAGGATGATATCAGCCAGCAGCACAGCCCCTGGTGTGGTGAATATGGCCTCACAGGGAGCAGTGGCCCTGGTGCAATGTGGACGGCCTCAGCCAGCAACGCAGGCCCTGGTGTGGTGAATATGGCCTCACAGGGAGCAGTGGCCCTGGTGCAATGTGGACGGCCTCAGCCAGCAACGCAGGCCCTGGTGTGGTGAAGATGGCCTCACAGGGAGCACTGGCCCTGGTGAAATGTGGATGGCATCAGCCAATAGCACAGGCCCTGGTGTAATGTGGATGGCATCAGCCAGTAGCACATTGTGTATGTGTATTCTTTCAATTTCAATTTTATTTATATAGCGCCAAATCACAACAAATGTCGCCTCAAGGCGCTTCATAGATACAGAGAAAAGCCCAACAATCATATGACCCCCTATGAGCAAGCACTTTGGCGACAGTGGGAAGGAAAAACTCCCTTTTAACAGGAAGAAACCTCCGGCAGAACCAGGCTCAGGGAGGGGCGGCCATCTGCTGCGACCGGTTGGGGTGAGAGAAGGAAGACAGGATAAAGACATGCTGTGGAAGAGAGACAGAGATTAATAACAGATACGATTCAATACAGAGAGGTCTGTTAATACATAGTGAGTGAGAAAGGTGACTGGAAAGGAAAAACTCAATGCATCATGGGAATCCCCCGGCAGCCTACGTCTATTGCAGCATAACTAAGGGAGGATTCAGGGTCACCTGGTCCAGCCCTAACTATATGCTTTAGCAAAAAGGAAGGTTTTAAGCCTAATCTTAAAAGTAGAGATAGTGTCTGTCTCCTGAATCCAAACTGGAAGCTGGTTCCACAGAAGAGGGGCCTGAAAACTGAAGGCTCTCCCTCCCATTCTACTTTTAAATACTCTAGGAACAACAAGTAGGCCTGCAGAGCGAGAGCGAAGTGCTCTAATAGGGTAATATGGTACTACAAGGTCATTAAGATAAGATGGGGCCTGATTATTTAAGACCTTGTATGTGAGGAGCAGGATTTTGAATTCAATTCTGGATTTAACAGGAAGCCAATGAAGGGAAGCCAAAACAGGAGAAATATGCTCTCTCTTTCTAGTCCCTGTCAGTACTCTTGCTGCAGCATTTTGGATTAACTGAAGGCTTTTCAGTGAGTTTTTTGGACATCCTGATAATAATGAATTGCAGTAGTCTAGCCTGGAAGTAATAAATGCATGAACTAGTTTTTCAGCGTCACTCTGAGACAGGATATTTCTAATTTTAGAGATGTTGCGCAAATGGAAGAACGCAGTCTTACATATTTGTTTAATATGTGCGTTGAAGGACATATCCTGGTCAAAAATGACTCCAAGGTTCCTCACAGTGTTACTGGAGGCCAAGGTAATGCCATCCAGAGTAAGAATCTGGTTAGATACCATATTTCTAAGCTTTTCAGCGCCGAGTACAATGACCTCAGTTTTATCTGAGTTAAGAAGCAGAAAGTTAGTGGCCATCCAAGTCTTTATGTCTTTAAGACATTCCTGCAGTTTAACTAATTGGTGTGTGTTATCTGGCTTTATGGACAGATAGAGCTGGGTGTCATCTGCATAGCAGTGAAAATGTATGCTATGTCTTCTAATGATGCTGCCTAGGGGAAGCATGTATAATGTAAACAGAATTGGTCCTAGCACCGAACCCTGTGGAACTCCATAATTAACCTCAGTGTGTGAAGAGGACTCTCCATTTACATGCACAAATTGGAGTCTATTATAGATATGATACAAACCACTGCAGTGCAATACCTGTAATACCTACAGCATGTTCTAATCGCTCTAATAGAATATTATGGTCAACAGTATCGAATGCTGCACTAAGGTCAAGAAGGACAAGCACAGAGATGAGTCCACTGTCAGAGGCCATAAGAAGATCATTTGTAACCTTCACTAAAGCTGTTTCTGTGCTGTGATGAACTCTGAAACCTGACTGAAACTCTTCAAATAAACCATTCCTCTGCAGATGATCTGTTAGCTGTTTGACAACTACTCTTTCAAGGATTTTTGATATGAAAGGAAGGTTGGAGATTGGCCTATAATTAGCTAAGACTGCTGGGTCTAGAGATGGCTTTTTGAGTAAAGGTTTAACTGCAGCCAGCTTGAAGGCCTGTGGTACATAGCCGATTATTAGAGATAGGTTGATCATATATAAGATCGAAGAATTAATCAATGGCAGGACTTCTTTGAGCAGTTTTGTAGGAATGGGGTCTAAAAGACATTTAGACATTTATTGTGGATCGCATCAGTTAGCAACACAAGCCCTGGTGAAATGTGGATGGTATTGGCCAGTACCACAGGCCCTGGTGTAACGTGGATGGCATCAGCCAGTAGCACAGGACCTGGTGTAATGTGGATGGCATGAGCCAGCAACGCAGGGCCTAGTGAAATGAGGATGATATCGGTCAGCACCACAGGCCCAGGTGTAATGTGAATGGCATCAACGGGCAGCAGAGGCCCTGGTGGGGTGAAGATGGCCTCACAGGAATCACTGTCCCTGGTGTAATGTGGATGGCCTCAGCCAACAACAACACTGGCACTGGTGTAATGTGGATGGCATCAGCCAGTATCACGGGCCCTGTTGAAATGTAGTTGGCCTCAACCAGTAGCACAGGCCCTGTTGTAATGTGGATGGCCTCATCTAACAACAGTGGCCCTGGTGAAATATGGATGGTATTGGTAAGCACCACACGCCCATGTGTAATGTGGATGGCCTTAGCTAACACCGCTGACCCTGGTGAAATGTGCATGATATCGAGCACCACAGGCCCTAATGTGGATGGCATCAACAAGCAGCAGAGGCCCTGGTGGGGTGAAGATGGCCTCACAAGAAGCACTGTACCTGGTGTAATGCGGATGGTATTGGCCGTGCTGCGAGGCGTGAATCGAAGAAAAAAAGATAACTTACTCTTTACAAAGTTTAAGAGAGAACTTAAGTTTAAGTTTAAGAGAGTGCTGGGCCTTATATCAGCTTACAATAAAAGAAGCAAAGCGGAAACACTTTGCAAACATTATTATGGTGAATTATCAGAAACCACATATTGTTATCATTCTTATTTTACTCGATTTAACTGCTGCATTTGACACTGTAGACCAAGAAATTTTAATCTCGCGTTTGGAGCAGTGTGTCGGTATAACAGGTGTGGCTCTGAAATGGTTCAGGTCTTACTTAACAAATCGAACCTTTTCAGTTCGCTTAGGAAACTGTGAGTCCTTCCGTGCTCCGTTGTCTCATGGAGTATCACAGTTCCATTCTGGGGCCCTATCCTGTTTTCATTTTATTTACTTCCATTGGGCTCAATTCTTAGAAAGCACAGACTCCCGTTTCACTGTTATGCAGCTGACTGCCAGATTTATGTTTTAAAAAGAAACATGGGTCTTCTGTAAATCGTTTACAAACATGTTTGGAGGACGTCAAGTCGTGGTTGGCGCTAAACTTTCTTTGTTTTAATGATTCTAAAACTGAAGTAATGGTGACCAGACCTGCCTCCACTGCTGTTCCGTGTGTTGATTTGCAATCCCTGAAATCATTCTGTAAACCAGAGATTGTTAATCTGGGTTTTAAAATGGATCCTGAGTTTAAGCTTGAAAGCCAGATCGGGTTAGTTGTAAGGTCTAGTTTCTTTCATCTGAGGCAACTGGCCAAAATTAAGCAGACAGCAATTTGAAACAGTATCCACGCTTTTGCAACCTTTCGGTTGGATTACTGTAATTCTCTTTATTTTGGAGTGAGTCCATCTTCTGTTTTTCGACTGCAGTTAGTCCAGAATGCTGCTGCACAGGCACGTGCAGAGGGGGGGGGCTAGAGGGGCTTGAGCACCCGCCCCTTTCCTGATGGGTGCCCAAAGTGCCCTTTTGTTGAGGCAACTTTTTAAAAAAAATTATTTATTTATTTTTTTAATGTGTGTGTGCGTGCGGAGTCCTGTCTGTGCCCCTCAACAATAATATTTAACTATTAATCACAGTTTTGCTAAATAAAAGGATCTGGCTTGCATCAGTCACAATGATCGCCCTTGACAGCAGAACGCGCTGGTTACGCGCTGGTTACGAGCCGGGAACGAGCTCACAAAGAGCACGCGCATTTTTTGCGGTGCTGTAGGAGAAACACAAATTAACTCAGAGACACAGACTGATGCAACAAAACCAGTAAGTAAGTGTACAGCGTACACTGTAGTGTATAGCACACAGGAGTATTAGCTTATTATGTACACGTTGGTAAGCTGTCTTGTTGCAACTGACGAACTGAAACAAACGAGCGTGCTGTGTGTGCAACAGCGCGACAAACATTACCTGTCCTTTTATTAACTGCACAAGTAGAGCTGGTCATAGCTGCTGGCTATCTGTGTAAGGCTGTCATGGGTCTGTATCTCTGTCCACCGTTTTAGGAAACATATTTAGTTTTAAAGTATTTAGAATATAGTTTTAAAGTTTCCGGGCTTTTCCTGCCTTTCTGGAGGGATTATATTTCACTAAAAAACGGTCTAATATGCATGTCCACATAATTATGCATTATTATAATTATAATATATTAAAAAACACACGCTGTATTTTAAAGAACATACATTAAGAAGCAGATTATATTAGATTTATATTTTAAATAAGACAAAATTTGGATTTTACAGCAGTAAAATTATTGTATCTCTACAGTTTAAAATTTAATAAGCTTTGCCCCTGCACAGAGTGGATAGTGAAACAAATGGAATCATCATAAATACATTATTTCATATTTATTACTTCCCCCTCCTCATTGTTTTATTATTGTAGCTCTAGTAATAAATAATAATGTAAGGATTCTGGATCAGCACCATGATGCCCATAGTATATACAGTATTCTGAAGAAGGTCTAAAACGTCACTGTGTGTGCGTGCATGTGTGTGTTTTATTTAGATGGATTTAAAAAAAAAATATTACTCATGATATAACATTGTCCAGACATGCCTGGTAAGGACATGAGGAGGAAACAGTAGAGCTGTGTGAGGCTACTAAAGGCAGTGCTATAACATTTTTCTGTCATCATTTTATTATAGATTAAGTGCAAGAGTTGTTAAGTGTGGATAATTAAATTATAGTTTATTGCAATAGCAAGTTGTGCCTCGTTCTCAGATAGACAGCAAGTGGAGAGTGATATATGAAATGATGGGATGGAAGGAAGAAGAGAAGCAAAGAGTGATTCACAGGCAGAGCCGAGTTTATTTCTCACAGTTTTTTGTTGGCTTATGGTTCCAAGCGCTGTCACCAATCTTTGCATTTTGTTATTATCTCATGACACTTGTTTAATCAGCTACCATCTCTCCTATGGACTTTTTAATGTCTACAGTCTCAGATCAACACAGCCCTGCCCTCCAGCACTATCCACAGCAACCCCTCAACAGCAACATCATCAGGTAAAACATCGGCTACGTTTTCTTTGCCTTGTTGCCCATTAGATTCTTAATGAATGTGTGTTGTTGTTATTCAGCCTGGCTCAATGTGCCCCTTTTTAACTTTGAGCACCCG
>NC_140454.1:7500-47500 GCF_963576455.1 Neolamprologus multifasciatus | reverse complement strand
TACGCGAAAAGTGAGCGCGAGAGCCCTCGGTGCACCTGCTTGCTGCTGAAGTCAAAGTAAACTTTATTGTCATCTCCGCTACATACAGTCCAGTATATAGAGAGACGAGACGACGAGGCTCCAGTTACAGCAGTGCAAGTAAACAAACAATATATATAAGAAGAGTAAGAAAATAAATATACACTTTAGGACTAGGGATAAAGGGATCAATAACAATTTAAAATTTACAGTTTGATGATTTAAAGTCTCACACACAAGCCGTCAAAAGGGGAGGGGGGCCGGCTGCTTCCAAATAGAGCGTTTCATCATCATCATTTATAATGTTGCTCCAGAGGGAGTGTTCGCCCAGGGCGCCAAACAGGCTAGGACCGCCACTGAGAAGAACAGTACCAAAAAAGATGTGTCACAGTTTATGGATGATCCCCACATAAAATGCTCTTAGTATTGATGTCTCAACGGGTGGCTGTAGCTCAGGTGGTAGAGCAGGTCATCTACTGATCGGAAGGTTGGTGGTTCGATCCCTGGCTTCCCCAGTCTGCATGCCAAATATCCTTGGGCAAGATACTAACCCCAAATTGCTCTCCGATGCATCCATCGGAGTATGAATGTGTGTGTGAATGTTACTTAGAAAGCACTTAGAAAGATGTGCTTGTGTGAATGGGTTAATGTACAAGTTGTGTACAGCGCTTTGAGTGCTCAGAAAGAGTAGAAAAGCACTATATAAGAACCAGTCCATTTACCATTTACCATCTTTTAATCACGTTACTCACGAAGCCGTGCTAAGTTTGCCCGTCACTATGGCATTGGGTGGGCCTGGACTCCGCAGTGGATCTGCCCATTAGCCCATTTCTTATTAAATAAACACTCTTTTCTACAGTCATGGGTGCTTCATTACTCCCCATAATTCTTTAGAATGTAACTGTGTTGATTTGACACATGGATGCAATGAACAAGAGGAGAGGTGATTAGAGATCTGCAAAGTTTAGGGCCAGGGAAGAACAGAAGGAGACTCTTTTCGAGAATAATTAATTAGCATAGAGTTGAACCGATTGTAATTAACTAGGGAACCTGAAGGAGGCAGTAATGCAACACTTAGGATGCTGATTGTCGTTAAACTGGAGAGAAGAAGAGAAGCTGACGCTGCAGCCAGCTGATGTGCGCTGTGAACGGAAGTAGAAAGTGACAGGCTGACTGGGCTTTAGGGTTGGTAAGCCTAGCTGCTCGTCCGTGTCTCCAAAGCAGAAACACAGAACTCAACTTGCAATGATGCTTTGGTTTCAGGGCTCAATTCCTGATGCCATTAAATCGGCTAAACAACGGAGTTTGGTCTTTGTCGTTGTCATCACAGGTAACAGTGGAAAACATGCGAAAACTCTACATGGTGCTAGCCAGTTAGCGTTGGAAGCCATTGTAGCCATTAGCTAATTAGCATAGTCAGTGTGTTATGAAAGAAGTCGTCATATGTATTTGATGAATACCCACCGACAGCAAGAATACAGAAGTCTAGTAACGTATCTATGGTGTACACGGTGTGTCGGTGTAACGTCCTGTGCAACAGCACCTGCTGTCCTCACAGCTGAACCGGGCTGACGTAACGCTAGCGTTAGTTATTTGCATTCCGCAGGCCAGTCCGAGGATTTCATAAATGACGGACCGTCCGTCCACTTCCAGAACAGTAGCCGAGTACAGTCGTGTGGCCAGCCGCGGCGCCTTCGTCGTTACATCACAGTATGACAGGGCGGTGTGGAGCAAAAGGAGCTCCACATAGTCAGCATGGTTCACAATATGCCGCATATATCTCTGTGTTTTGTAATTAATCAGAAAGCGAAATGTAAAAAGAAACACATTTATGGAAAGGCCTACGACCATATGTATAATAAATAACGAATTATAAAGAACTAGACCCATGGCATGGTCTCCTTTAAACAGCTCTCTACAATAAGTCTCAGCATCACACTGGACCAGGTATAAACAGTCTTCTTAGCTGTGTTAGTAGTATGCAACAGTTTATTGATTTTAATGTGACTTTTGATCTGAACAGATGTTGTCAAGCACAAAGCTGACACAAAGTGAAAAGCAGCTTCTGTTTTCTGTGGGGTAAAAAAAGGTTTTGTGTCTCCGTCCTGGCACAGTTGTGTTTCTGTAATACATCAGTGCATCACAGAAACACTGAGAACAGAAGAGAGAAAAGTGGTTCCCAGATTATGCAGAGGGACGTTACTGTAAGAGTTGGAAAAGATGAGACTTGCACTCTTCTGCAGTTCCATCAGTGAAGCTGGACCCATAGTTCTGACCACATGTCTCATCAGTTTCCTGTCACTCTGTCCTTAGGAGAAGATGAACAGTCAGCACAGCTGATGTCCAGCTGGGAGGATGACAGGGTCTCAGAGGCAGCCCAGAAATGTTGCGTGGCCATCAAAGTGGAGGCCAAGAGGTAAAGAGTCATTTTAGTTGAAAGTAAACTGCTAAATGATGAACCAGGATTTAAAGTTACCTGTGTGGAATTAACTGTACATAAAATCAACAATAGATTGAGCTGTACTAGCAAAACTTGCTGTGGCGACTTTAAAATCATATGACAGGGTGCTTCATGGATGTTTGTAGATATGATCTGTTACACATCATTTTGTTTCAGCTTCTCAATATTGAATCAGTTGAACATGACCTAAGTCTGTGTGTACCCTGTCTCCTACTCACCGTGTCGGCCAATCTGAATGAAACTCTGCATAAACATTGACATAGATATGGCGATTATGAATATTGATTGACATCGCATGTCACAGCATGATTTATTGACATAAAAAAGTTATTGTATTTGGCGATTAGACCCCGATGATCCATCATAGCAGGATGAATCACAGCAGTGATGGAATTTGAGACAGGACGTCCTGGAGTCTAGACTCTGGTGGCGATGAAGATGAAGACTGAGGCTTGGATGGAGCTATGACTGAGGTGGAGATGGGGAGGAGGTTGGTTGCATGGACGAGAGTCTTTTTAAACCAGAGGCTAATTGGCTCAAAGAAGGTGGACAGGAAGATGATTGGACTAGAGTAATGGTGCAAGTAATGAGCTTGACAGTGTGAGAAAGTAGAAGAACAGAAAAGCAGACCTTATTAAACTCATGCATAAACTTATTGTTTTTAAAAAGATGTGTTATAAAGTCTTCTGTTACCTGTTCGTAGCTTAACAGTCACCAAAAATTGTATGTGCTGTAGAATTTTGTGTGAGTCACCACTAAATGGAGAATGAAGAATTTAGAAAAGTATTGATCATTGTGGGTTTTTGCCATTCATGTAACGAGGATCACTTATCACACTTTTCCCTCCCTGTGTCACGAAGCCCGTACATCCAACTTTTAATGGCGGGTTTTGCAAACTGCTGCTGCAACTTTAAAGATCAGCCCTAACTTTCCTTTTGATGTAAATCTCGATCACTCTGTCAGTCTAACAAGCATTTGATGTAATACCTCTAAACAGATGTTAATGTACATGGAGTTAAACCATGAAATGTTTCAATTTTTTCTTCTTTCCCCACAGTGACACGTGTGCACAGTTCTCCCAGATTTGTATCCTTCTGTTGTGCGAGGTTTGAACTTATTAACTAAACTTATTACTGACTTGTCTTTGGGAACTGGGTGTCTTGCCGGAGCCTCACAGCAAGAAAGTTCTGACTTGATCTGATTTTAGAGCTTTCTGTGAGCACGTTTTGCTTGTCTGGCTTTTCTCCAGGCTGCTGTGGCTTATCCTCACAGTTCAACAAAGGAGTTTTTAGAATTGTTGCTCAGGACAACTTAAAAACTTTACACAGAAGTCTGGCTTCGTAGAAGCAAAATCTAAGGAAATGAAGGCAGGCTTGAGACGCTTGCAAAGTACTGTAAATTGAGACAACAGATGCTGATGTTAGCCCATATTTCTTAGCTTGAAACTGAGGTCACAGTACATGTTGCCTCTGTTTAGATTTGTGTTCTGATATTTTTCTTAACCTTTAACTCTTAGCATTGTTATATTTATACTGTTATTTCTAAGTTCTCATTTCTTTTTAATTTCTCAGCCTCTGCTGATGATAATGTTGGGCACCTAGTAAACTCTTTTAATGAACACTGCCTTGCCATTATGATCAGGTTGCTCCTTACAAATATATAAAGTAATTGCTTTAATTTTACCTAATAGGCTGAAGGCTTTGGCTGGTGTTTCTGGCTCAGCACTTGACTGATTTTCCTCCTGTTTATCTGGAAGGACGTTCTCCTTTAGGGCAGCTTCTCCTCCTACACTGCTTGTTTGACCTGCGGTGTCTCTCAGGGTTCCATCCTGGGTCTGTTGTTATTCTCCTTTTACATGCTTGCTTTAGCCGGTATCATTCAATCTTTCTCTGGTGTTTTGTTTTTTTTTTTTTACCATTTTTAAGCCAATGACATTCAATTGTAAGTGTCTTTTAAGCCTCACCAGCTGGATTGGCTGTCCACCCTAGTTGACTGTTTATCCCGCATTAGTGACCGGCTCACCGTTAATTCCCTCATTTTAAACTCCAACAAGACTGAAGCCGTGATTATAACTCCTCCTCAGATACACTCAAGAATCAGTCAGACAATTGAAGTGTTAATGACGTGTGTAATATGAACTGAGATGGTAAGGTTTAAAGCCTTCAAAGAAAATAATGAGAGTAATGATGAGAACCTGCTACCAAGATCCATCTGCTTGTAACTAATGACTGGAATAAGTAACGTTGGGCTTGAGTGAATGAGCACATTTTTTTTTTTTTTGCAGTTCTTAATGTCAGTTATTGTATTGTCACTTTTAGAAGGAAATGCAGTAAAGATTGTGCACATTCATGCTACCCTCACAAAGTCTCGTAGGTCAGCATGTTTATTGGCAACCCTTTCTGCTCTGTATGCTTGTGGACTAGAATTGTAGAAACGAAACCCTTTTAATGTAAATGATGTGTGCTATTTAAAGACTCAGTCAGTTCACATCACTCATGTGAGTTGCTTGAAACTTGGGCCTTAACAAAACCACCCTTAAGATCCAGTGGTGTGCGTACCATCGAGCTTCTTCATTGGAGAGAACGGGATTCCTTTGGAGGTCATCGCTGGAAGTGTGTCTGCTGAAGAACTGATAAAGAGGATCAACAGAGTTGATCAGGTACTGATGCAATGTGTGAATTATGTACAGTTACTTTTACAGCTACGGCCAACCCTACTGTTAATTATTTTTTTGAAATAACTGTTCCTGGAGTCATGATTTTATTTTGCAGTTCAGCAATGTGATGTTTGTGTGTGTCTGTGTGCACATGACAAATTCTTTTAAATGAAGATGGCAGCAGAAATCAACCATACTTTGTCAGTACTTGGTATCCCGTTGGTAGAGAGACTGTGCCAGAGACCCTTTAAAGACTCACACTCTGGCCTTTGTAATGAGGTGACAGGTCATTTTTGTTTGCACAGTCATGCTGCACACTGTATCAGTGCAACATTATATTGATGTTAGTTAAAACTTATTGCTTTTGCGGTGAAATTGAGGTTCTTTGTGAGGTTGAGCACATATGATTTTATAGCCCTTCCATTAGTGAGTTTCATAATATACAGTGCTCATCAAATGTATTAGACCACCACCCAATGTTACACATGAATCTACATCGTAATTTACACCACAAGGAGAGCCCCACCAAACGCAGCAGCCTTGTACATAACCTGGCATGTACCTCCCGAGAAATGTAACTACACGTAGCGTTGACAGATAGCACAAAGACTTGGAAGGTTGTGCTGTAGGGATACCAGTTACTATGTAAGCTGGGACATAAATTTCCTGAAGAATGCCACAGCTGCTCTAAATTATCAGTATTGGTAATAACCAAATACATGTAATGTTTCTTGGTTAACACGAGATATTTAATTCAAATTATTTTTTTTGTATTATGATTTTTCTCCCTGCTTTCTGGTAGATGCACACTCAGGAGAGTGGAAATGGGACAGTGTCATCAGAGGCAGATGATCCTGTAGCGACCAGCTCAGCCACAGAACCTGCCTCAGCTTCAGCAGTGCCTCTATCGTCTACAGAAACCACAGAGCCTGTAGCAGAAGCAGCAGGAGGTGATTGAGCCTGCGCCACATACTTTTCCTCTTAGTGGAGGAAATTTTAAACCCAGTGCACCAAAGTTTAGAAATATGCTCTTTGACCACCTGAGAGTTTATTGTGTTAAAAAAAAACATGTCAGAAAAATAAGTCCACCCTAGATTTGGGGATCATGTGTGATCGCTGTTCAGATAGCAATACCTGCTGTTAATGAAGCTATACAGCAAACAATCGTTGTTAACTTAAGATCTGAAACAGTCACTTGTTCAGACCACTAGCTGTGGAGATTTTGGTCCATTTCCATTTTTTGACGGATCAGGAATTTAACGAGGTTGTGTGGATGTAGGGAAAAGATTATGCTCAGACTGTGTTCATGCTGACAAGGTCTTAACTCTGTGCTTTTCTTCTGCTTCCCTGTTCTACATAGTGTCTCTCTCAAGTCCAGAGAATGCATCTTTAGATCATCCGACTCAGGGTGAAGAAAACTTGGATGCTAAGGTGGAACGGTGGGTACACAAATGCATGTCAGGCTGAGTGTGATCTAAACAGAGGATGTGCTTTGTGTTAAATTGCAAAAAATGGCAACTTTTACAGCAGAATAATAATCAAGTCTAATATTTCACTGCGGTATTAATAAAAAATGTGAGAGTAGCTTTGTGAAGCTGTGCTTTGATCTTTGTGTTTGTAAGCTTAACTTCTGAGACGCTGCTTTTTTGACCCCTCAGCTATAGAAGGCTGATATTGTCAAAACCCTACTGGGTGGGTGGGCAACGTGGACAGTTTGGAAATACGATAACTCGAGAACGAGGCAACATGTGATTTTTTTTTTTTTTTTTTTTTTTTTAAATTGATAGCAAAGGTGGAGCTACTAAAAATCTCAGATGAGTTTGCCTTCCAGTGACCTTAACCTCAAAGTCAGGTCGACTTTTCTGTAAATGTTCACATTTTCATCATAGATGGGTCTATTGGGAGGCCCAGGGTAGCACTGGTGGCTGCCAGTATTCTCCAGGGTTCTAAGACACAAGCTTAGAACCCTGGAGAAATATTGGCAGCGTATTAAGGTGTGGCGTGATGGATGTCAGCCAAACCTTCTGTGCCCTAGCTCGATTAAAGCATTTACACGTAACCAGCAAAGAACAACAAAGACTCAGACTGCCAAGTTTAATCATAATTAATTTTGGCATTTTGGGACTGGGTTACGATTGACATGAGACTGCAAAGATAAAATACCAGCTCGATGTGTGATTGGATCATTTTCTTACTTTGTCAGATTGACCAAGAAGCTGGAGGAGAGACGAGAGCAAAGAAAGAAAGGAGAAGAAGAGGTAACATTTTGAACACTGAAAACTGTTTAACCAGAAAGAGCACAGTGTTTGTAGGCCCTGGTTTTTTGCAGTGATGCTTACATCAAGTGAAAAGTGTAATATCAGAGAAACATAACAAATCCGATGCCTGGCCATAGCATAGCCCATTTATCTTTGTTTACGCTAAGGGAACAGTCAGACCACACTTGAAGGATTTTCACCATGTGATCCACTGGGGCATCTACAACAGCAATGTGTTGTTTTAACAGATATGAGTTAATTACCTTTGAGCTGAGGTCACACGAGGGCAAAGTGGGCTCTTCTGTGAAGGTGGCGTGGTGTTTTGATGTGCTCTGTTTATTCGTAAACTCTGCTTTGTATTCAACCAGAACTTCTTACACCAGAGATAAGCTCATGAACATAAGGGCTGCAACCCATTAAGACGTATTTCTATCATTCATCACCTCAACTGCCAACATTTGGACCGTTCTTATTCACAACGTGAGACACCGTAGGAGAGGAAAGCCAGACAGTGTGCTCGTGTGTCTCTTTCCTCTCCAGTGTGTCCTCACAATAAAACAGATGAACTCCAGTGATTGAGAGGGAAAAACAGAGACCCCTACTCATCGGCTGTTTTGTGGAAATGTAGCTGTGTGGATCAATATTGGGCTCTGCGATGCAGCTGGCAGGATTCCACTTTTTCAGAGCAGATTGGCACACGGAGATCTGCAGCAAGACAAAAGCTGGCGGAATCTGTGTTTATATAGGCAGTGGTTGGTTTAACGATGTGACTGTTATTTAATAACATTGCTATCCTTACCTAGAAACTTGTTCCATCCACTGCAAACCTTTTTCCCCTTTTTGAGTATACTTCAATTATTCTTCCAAAGGCCAGCGTACAGGAGGCCCAGTGTGTGGAGTGAACAAACCCATAATCCTCAGGTATTGGTATTGGTTCTTGGTGATTTTAACAAAGCAAACCTCAGACAGGAACTCCCCAAATACAGACAAGTTATTAAATGTCTGACCAGAGAAGACAACATTTTGTTACGTCATAGTAAACAATGCCTACGACTCTGTGAGGACAGCTGTATACCATCATGCACCAGGGTGAGTTATAATGACAAGTCCTGGTTCACAGCTAAGGAGGCCAAAGCTAGAAAAGAGGGAAGTGTTTCAGAGTTGAGACAGCGACTGTTTCAAGTCATCAAAGTAAAGGTTTAGCAAGGCAGTATGAGAGGCTAAATGTGGAACGCCAGGACTGCCATAATGAATTAATTAAATACACCATTAAATAATTAATTAAAATTGGAATTAATTAATTAAATAAATAGTTGTGACACATGTAATTAATTAATTATTGACACATTTAATTAATTATTGACACATTTAATTAATTAATTATGTATTTCACATTTTAATTAATTGACACATTTAATTAATTATTTAATGATATGTTTATTTATTTCATTTTGGCAGTCCTGGCGCCTGGCTCTCATCTTGAATTAATTTTATCTGTCAACCTCACCCATCAAACGCAGGGGGCGGGGTTAACGCTGCCCATGCAGCTTCTCTAACATTTGATTGGTTGCCGTGCAAAGAAAGTCAAAACAGGTCGATCCTAGATGATCGATTGCTTGTGTAGACTTGGGGCAGCCAGGTATCCCAGAATGCATTTCAAATCACAGGCAGCAATGGTGGTGGTGTAGTTTTAAAATACCCCGTTTTTCTGTCACCAACTACACTTTTAACAGTGTTTTAGCCGCAAATGTCGCGCTGTAATCTTCACATGTCTGGTCAGGTTGTCAACATAGAACATGTTTGTGCTCAGATGTTTTCAGAGATTTCAGTAGCTCTGCTAACAGTCAGCATGCAGAGTGCACCGAGGGGGTTACGTTAACCGGTTTGCTTACATATTCCACTTTCCGTGTTCCACATGTTGCATTCGCAGATTCTCATTTTCACCGAACGATCGTCTCTTTCCACCTGGTCTTGTGTCTCTGTGCTTCTGTAACATAAAGAACGAGCTGACATTTTTCTCACGAAACCAGCGATCAGCTCAACAGGCCCTCAGTTTACCTGCATGCATCTTCCTCCTCACCTGTCAGCTGTTTAACACCTGCTGCTAATTCAAGAAACACGCCCACGTTACCTGGTGATAGTCACAGTTTAACTGGGCAGCCGGTGCTCGATATTACGCAACGTCAGCACATTTTTCTGCACAAGATAAGTAAATATAGTTTTTCCCGAGCGCAGAGCTCCTGGAGCTTGTTTCCCAACAGAGCACTTTATAGGCGAACCCACTTCATCAGCGGCTGATGTCCAATCACCGGCACAGCTTTGAAACCTCACCTGAGTTTTAGCTCTCAGTGTTAAACGCTGGACTTAATTCACTCAGGTTTTGTCTGTGGGGTCACGTTTACTTCGCTGTTTTATTTACAACTGAGCAAATCGGTTTGGCTGAGGTTAAAGTTACGTTTCATAACTGCACAGTTTTACAGACGTTTAATGGTTCACTGGCACATGTGTTAGACTGAACTATTCGCTTTTCTTTATCTGGTGTGTTTTGGATTTAACAGTGAATTTTGAGATTAAACTGACTTTTAAAATGTTTTTATACAAAGAGGAAAGAGAAGGCGCATTTCCACCGAGAGGAACAGAGTTTCCAACTACATGTTCGTAATGCAGACTGCAACCTGGACAGAAATATTATATCATCTGTTTTTTAATAGTTATTCTAAGCACCAGCGATCTGTTAGAATTTTTAGAGTTTACTTAACTAAAAATAAATGAGGTTAACATATAATTTGTGTGATTTCTTTTTTTTTTTTTTTTTTTTTTTTTCTCTCTCTCTCTTTTTATTCATTTATTTATTTTTTTGCTTTTTCGGTCATGTTATGTTTAACTGTCAAAGGTTTGTTACAAACTATGAAACACATCGGGCAGACTTCTGGATGTTAGAAGAAAACTAATACTGCTCATGAATGAGACTAAAGGCAGGAAGGTGTCCTTTAAAACTAAACATGTTAGTAGGACCTCCCTATTTATATCATAGTTTATGAAATAGCACGTGTATTTCAGTAATAGCCTACTGATTTCAGTGTAGTGGTGAACAGTCACACAGCTCACGTGGGTGTTATCTGTGATACACCTTAACTATAATTTATCCAAGTTAACTTCAGTTAACTCTGAGCGGCTGGATCGACGGAGGTCAGACAACAATTTTACATGTATGATCTTAAAACAGGACACAGCCATTATCCGTCCTGGCCTCATATCAAATGTGAACGCAGACTGAGTCTATGTTTGACGTTTGCTTTATATCTAATCTTCCTCTCAAACATTTAAACAGCAGCGAGTCTGCAGCTGAGGGAACACAAACTCAAATTGTCGGAACAGGTTTGCTCGTTTCTTGCGTTCATTTGGTAATTTATTAAATGTATAACTGTTATTCTAATCTGCTGTTGAGTCTCTTACGCTGATGAAAATGCAGAAAACACAGATCACGAACACATGTTCAACCAATTGCTTTCATTCCGCTTTGATCTGCGACAAACTGACGGTTCATCTCTGTTACAGTGTTGCGTTAGACTGCTATATTTTTGTGTTCTTTATGCTGTAGATTTTCACGTCTCTGGAATAGTTGGCAGTATTAAGGATGCTTTTCTGTAAAATCATATTGATATGAGCCGTGAATTATTCGTAGATGACAGTTAGATTAGTCAGCTGGGAAACTCTGGGTTAACTCAGAGAGCTGAAGATATCGTGGATATGCTGATCTTGCTCCGTGGTGTACAGGTCCGTTTACCCTCATGATTAATATTCACAATAAAAATATTAGCCGAGCATCATGAAGTCTGTATGTGTTTCATAGTGTCGAACAACCTTTGTACAGTTAAAGCCAGCAGTTACTACATGACGGAAACACCAACGTTATCTCTTTTATGCATTTATACACAGGTCACACTGATGACTGAACAAAAACCCAAAGATCAGCTGTTAATCGAATTTATTTGCTCTCTCTCCTCCTTAAACATGTTTTTAATGTTGGTTATAATTCAGAATTGGCAAGTGAAACACGTAGGACACATAAGAACATCAGGAAATAAAACCCCAATAAATATAACCTCGGTAAAAGAAGTCCGTGTCAGCGGGGATTATTACAGGTGTACCGGGGCCTGCGCTTTGTCGGCGGTAATAACAGCTCGATTGTTTGCGAGGCGAGCGGGTCTATCCCCCACTTTGCTGTGAGACTGGGCAGACATCTCCGAAATCATCGAAGCACTTTTGCAAAGAGGCTGTATCTTGAGAAACCGACCAGACACATGAAGATTAAACCACTACATTCTCGGCTAAAAAAATATTAAAACTGTATTTGGTGACACACGCAAACAGGGTTTTTCAAAGTTCAGTTCTGTTAGTTTCCACATGCTGGTTGTTGTGTGCTAAAAACGATGGCCACCAGGCCAAAGCAATGGTTTTGAGTCGATCAGCGTTAACCCCGCCCCCTGAGTTTGATGGGTGAGGTTGACAGATAAAATTATTTCATGATGAGAGCCAGGCGCCAGGACTGCCAAAATCAAATAAATAAATATATTATTAAATAATTAATTAAATGTGTCAATTAATTAATTACATGTGTCATAACTATTTATTTAATTATTTCCCATTTTAATTAATTATTGCCACATTTAATTAATTATTTAATGGTGTATTTAATTAATTCATTATGGCAGTCCTGGCGTTCCATAGCTAAATAGACAGAAGAAAATACAGCGGCCGTCAGCTTATGACTCTCCTTCTGTCTGGAAAGGGCTCGAGAAGTTAACCAATTACAAGCCTACCCAGTCCACCAACAGATCACCAACAACCTGAACAGCTTTTTCTGTCACTCTGACAAACAGTGAAAGAGTTACCTGCCCACCCCCCGGATCCAATGCAGGAAATGGATTACTGATTACTAGGGGCAAGAATCTGGCGATGTGATATATATCACAGTACAGGGGAGACGATACGATATATTGTGATACTAAAAACCAGACTATATTTGTGATTTTTAAGACTGAATTTAATTGTAGGAACTAACAGTAAACAGTCCAAGCTGTTAAATGCTTAACATCTCAACCAAAATAAAGGGCTACATTTCACTAGAGGAAACAAAAACACTTGCTCTTTAAGTTCAAAAGAAATGGAGAAATTAACATCTTTATCAAAGTAATTTCAAATAAATAAAAAAGGCAGTCACTGTAGTGTTACGTTCCCCCAGGGTCCAGGTGATGAGAGAAAGTAACAAAAAGTGTCCAGGTCGGAAAAAGGAGACAGAGAAGCAAAATGGTTAAATTAAAGAGTTTTATTAAAGGTTCTATTATTAACTCAACTAACAGAGACTGACAAGCCGCTATCACCATTTAAAGAAACAAAACAAAACTCAAGCGTCAGTCAGTAAACTGAAAAGTAAGTCAGAAAAGGGTTAGTAACTAAGCACACACCTCTCCACCAAGCAGGACCAAACAACCAGCTGCAACCACTCACATGGCACTCTGGCACCGGAGCTCTCCTTTCTCTGGGCTTAAATACTTTTACTTGCTGATGGAAGGCAGCTGTACAAAAGAAAAAGGTGGCACCTAAGGCAGGACAGCTGGTAAGACCACAAAGGCGACTTCAGGAGGAGGCCCCAACAGGGCCATAACAGTAGCAACACAAACACAACTACTTTCATCAAATATCAACTCTTTTGAATAACATGAAAAAATATGTGAACAAGGTAACTTTGAGGTCTTTCTTATTAAGTACTTTGATTTTAAAATACTAACCCAAAAAAATGCTCTCAGCAACATCAAAACAAAGCACTTTTATGTTACTTTAAGATACACGAATATAAATCAAAAATGAAACTGCCTGAAAAATTAACCAAGTAAATACTGACAAACAATATGTGTAAAATAAAGTACAGCCCTGCAATGTCCATCAGTAGAACACTTTTTGTGCAACCTGAAAAAGGAAATTTACTCGTCTTCCAATGTAAATAAGTGCCTATGAGACCAAAATATCAAACTCAAACCTGACATTTTACATGTTCTAACTGATGCTCACGAACGTTTGGTACCACAGTGTGTTCAAACACTGCAGACAGAGGGGGCTGTAAGTAACCCGGAAAAGTTTGAACACCTGTAGGAATTAGTAACACAAGCTTTCAAATCTCGATCAACCCCCATTGGTGCAGAACAGCTTTAAACTGTGTTTAATCCTTGTTTTTATAGACAGCGGCACTTTTCATATCATGGGTATTGTCAGTAGTGCTTTGTTTTCATTTGGTGACTAATTTGTTTTGTAGTGTTCCTCTTAAACATGTTGTTACAGCTCTGACCTGTTAGTAGTGTGTAGGATGATGTATTTTTAGAATATGAGCCACTCCACGCTTAACCTACCTGTGTTTTGTCTCTGATTCAGAATGAAATCAGAAAGGAAATGGAGAGACGGAAAGTGGGGAAAGACATGCAGGACTTCAAGAGGAAACAAGAAGAGGCGAAAACCAAGCGACTCTTAGAGGAAAGGAACAGAGAGAAGGCAGAGGAGAAGGCTGCCAGGGAACGGGTCAAACAGCAGATTGCTATGGTAACCTTATCTGCTCCATTTGGAAGGAATACCAAAAACAATCATGTCCCCCTCAGAGAAATCTGTCCTTTGTGTTTTACATCATCAGACCTTTAGATAGTTGTTAAGTTATATATTAACTTATGCTCTATTTAGCATGTGTTGAGCTACTTGTAGTATATATCTGTTTATCCCATTGTGGTCCCAGCTGTAATGGAACGAGAGGTCAGTACACACTTGTACAGGCTGGAAGTCTGTGGAAGGGCTAACACAGAAAGTCCTGAAACACCCCTGCTGTGTCAGCTCTGTGACAGGAAAGAAAATGGATGGATGTGTTTTCATTTTGTTTTGGGTGAAACTTGAAAGAAAGGCATCAGAGCTCAAATGTGACATATTTAAAGTCTTTATACAGTATTTTCTACATGTTGACTACACACAAAGCACACTTGTAGGAATCCTTGTCTCTTCAGTTATAACAGTTTGTGTCACTGCTGAAAAAAATGTATCAGTAAGTTGAGCGTGAAGACTTCGGTGGATGTAAGGCACATTTTAATGGATCGTTTACATAACCCCATTGTTCACCCCTACAGAATTTTATCAAATTCATTCAAAACTT
This sequence comes from Neolamprologus multifasciatus, assembly GCF_963576455.1. Taxonomy (NCBI): domain Eukaryota; kingdom Metazoa; phylum Chordata; class Actinopteri; order Cichliformes; family Cichlidae; genus Neolamprologus; species Neolamprologus multifasciatus. Next base: position 32,918 of record NC_140454.1, on the reverse strand, counting down.
TTTCAGCTGTCTTGTTTACAGACAGAATGGCACAAGCGTAGATGCAACCAAAAACATAACCTGGTAGAGGTGATTAAGTGTAGTCATGTGTTGGATTACTGGATTACAGACATTTTAACAGATTTTCTAACGTCTGTTTGAATTCCCATGCTAAGGACAGTTGTAGAGTTTACTGTGAAAGACCAAAGGTTTTGACAGTAAATTTTATTTCAGTTGTTGTAAACATCTTATCTGATATTTGAAATTTGCCCCACTCACATCCTGGGTGTAAAGGCGTCTGGGAAAGGATCTAAAAACTGGATTATAGATGGCAGACAGTTGGTGCCGTAAGCCCCACCCTCTGTTCAAAGATGGTCGTTCACAGTGGACATAGATGGCTTCTTTCACTCCTCTTTCCATCTTCTCTGTCCAAAATGTGAACACTGGCATCCTCGAAAGAGTGACCTTTGTCCTTTAGATGCAGATGGACCGCCAGGTCCATGACCCTCTTGGGGACGCTCCCATAGGGCTTAAAATCTGGGACTCTCCACCAGTTGCTCTTAGAACCAAAGAAGCTTCTCGGATGTGAGGTGAATCGTCTTCAAGGAAACTTAAAGAAGTCCAGACGCTTTTCTTTCCAAGCTTCTTAGACTACGATGACCTGGATCACTGAGGACATTCACAGACATTCTGTTTTGCGTTCTTCACTTTGTACCCCTCAGCTGTAAAAACCTGGTGGGGTGTTGTTGTCACCCTGCTGAGTGAGCAATGTAGACACCCAAGTTTTTAAATGCAGTAAGTCGAGAATGATGCGATCTTGGAGCTTCAAATTAATACAATAGGTACATCTAATAAAAATCTTGGACGAGTTTGAATTTTGACCTCAACGTCAGAGTAAGTTTCCCAAAGATCTTGTGAATTTGATAACTTGAGAACAAGGTGACATAGGATTTTGAAATTAATACCATAGGTGTGTGTACTAGGGGCTGAGGGGTAGGACTGGTGACTGCCTGTATTTTTGTACTATTGGTTTTATTTAATTGGTGGCTGTAACAGAGTGATTTCCCAGTTTGGAGAGAAAATATAGTGTTTTTATTTTATCCTGTTTTTTATTTATTGCAAAAAGTAATTGTTACTACAGTAGTGCATTACTTTGGAATGTGTTGTGCCCAACTCTGGCTGTATCTGCTTCCTGTCTTTGTGTTTTGCAGGACCGAGCTGACAGAGCAGCGCGCTACACCAAAACACGAGAGGATGAAAAGGCTGCTAAGCTGGCGCTGCTGCAGGCCAGGCAGGCAGAAGAGGAGGCCAGGAAGGAGGCATTAGTTAGGGAGAGGAGGTGAGTGGACCATTTAAATTTAAGAAGTAATGTACAGCAATCACATGCATTATTGAGTCAACTGATAGGTGAAGCGAACAATCTCTTCACATCCCTTTTAGAGTCCGACTGATTTTTAAGACTGATGTAGATATTTGGTCAGTTAAAATTTGATATGTGAGCCAATATTTTTCCTTTCAAACTAATAAAACCTAAATATCTCCTCAACATTTGTTGTGTAGCTACATATGAGTCCTTAATAAGATGACAATGGTATTTAAAAATACATTTCTTTTATTGTCACAAGTTGTCAATTACTTGACTGACTGTGCTTGGATCAGCTGCTTTTTGTGATTGTGGCGTTCCAAACCAACATGGAAGTTGCAAAGTGCCCTCTGGTTGACAAACTATACAGTATAATATGGTTGAAGGGTGTTTATCCAGTCCTTTTTTTACTTTATTAATTTTCTCATACTAATATATTGTCAAATAGCCAATATTGGCCTTGAGCTCTAATGACAATCTGAATGAGCATCCACAAAACCCACACAGAGCCCAAAACATCCACTGCCAGTTTGAGAATTGCAGCTTAAGTAGGGGCACTGAGAGGAGATCCAGCATTATATGGTAAATTGACTTCTTATATAGCACTTTTTCTGCTCTACCTGAGCACTCAAAGCGCCTTGTACACCTTGTTTCATTCACCCATTCAAACAAGCACTTTTTTTCTATACTTTTCTGTGTAAGTGTTCTCTATCTAACAGTCCAGCAAAAAGTTGCTGCTTTTTAATCACTGTGAGGGAGGGAGAGTGTACTTTGTGTCTGAAAATGTGAGGAGTAGTTAGATAACAACTCACGCATTTCAGTTTGTGTAAATGTGAAGGTCTCCCCTCGTCACACCACCGCCACCGCTGAAAGCTTTCTATAAGTGATGTCACCAATGGATGGATGTTGCACGTATTACACAACAAAAGTGAATGAGACACGAGGCAATTACAGAAGATTTAAAAAAATGAATTCAAAAAACTAATGTGAAAGTGGAGAAATTATGTGTGTTTTTGTTTTTAGTGCAACTATAAAGTAGTATCAAAAATGTATCAAGGCTGGGTTCACAAGTTGAGTTTACTTTAGGTAACCACATGGAGTTTCCACAGCTTGCATTATTTCAATAGATAAACTAATATTATAGCAATTTGCTAACTTGAATTGTTAAAAGTCAATATAATGCATATCGAAAACATGACTAATTCATACGTGTACAATACAAAGTTCCCAGGCTGTGGCCCTAAAAAGTGGTTTCCCATTCAGCAGGACTAACCTTTGCTTGACTGCAGCTTCCAGCAGTTCTGTGAACAGTCTGATGTACATGTGTATATGCATATGCTGCTCAAATTTTATCCTCTCCTCGCTCTTCTTCAGTACCATAGCAAGGATCCAGTTCCGCCTCCCAGACGGCTCCTCCTTCACCAACCAGTTCCCCTCACAGAGTAGACTGCAGGAGGCTCGAAACTTCGCTGCTCAGGTCTGTCTTGATTCTTGAATTTCACATCCTCTCTGCTCTTGTTGAACAGTGCAGATATCCTAATATATAGATATTAGGATCAGGTTATCTTTGTCACAATCGGCTCAAAGGATATGACAACTGGGAGACCACACAGGCTTTTGACGGCTGTAAGATATTTTAATGAAATAAAGTAAAGAAACTCAAACACAGTTTAAATGGTACAAAAGCCATAACAGAACATAACCAAGGGAGCATAATGAGCCACAGACAGGGAGAGACAGAGGTTCAGTCAAAGTGGCTTTATAATGCACCATGACTGGATTTCTCTGGTGTGCTGCATCTGTAATTGGGTCAGCTCCATCCATCCATTCGCTTCCACTTATCCTTTTCAGGGTCGCGGGGGGCGCTGGAGCCTATCCCAGCTGTCATAGGGCGAGAGGCGGGGTACACCCTGGACAGGTCGCCAGTCTGTCGCAGGGCCAACACACAGGGACAGACAACCATTCGCACTCACATTCATTCGCACATTCACACCTAGTGACAATTTGGATTATCCAATTAACCTATCCCCACAAGCTGCATGTCTTTGGACGGTGGGAGGAAGCCAGAGTACCCGGAGAGAACCCACGCAAACACGGGGAGAACATGCAAACTCCACACAGAAAGACCCCAGTCTGATGGTGGAATTGAACTCAGGACCTTCTTGCTGTGCGGCAACAGTGCTAACCACCGTGCCACCGTGCTGCAATTGGGTCAGCTCCTGAGACTTAAAACATGCGGTTGAACTATTAAAAGCAGAAGACAAATCAATAGGTCTGGCAGGACACCCCTCTCTTTCCAAGTGTTTAAGGAGCAAGTTAAGACATGTAGCATCTTCCACTCCTCTGTGGGGCTTGTAAGCAAACCGTAGAGGATCCAACATAAAGTCTCTTGCCTGGATGACTGTGGGACAATTACAGCATCCTCCCAGACACTAAGGAGATGCTGTCATTTTAAGGACTGATTAAAGATGTTGTGAAACACTGGACTCGGCTCCTTCGCACACTGTTTAAGGAGCTGTCCACTTATATTGTCTGGTCCACAGCACTTTTTACCGGAATGTGAAGAAATTTCTCACAACTGTTATAAAAGCAGTTTAGAGCATTGACAAATTCTCTGTGTGAATGAATACCCTCTAAAATATCCTGAGCTCTGGTCTTTGCATTCTGGATTCCTACAGTGTTTTTTTTTTCTTTTGCGATACCAAGCCAAGTCCAGGTTATTGCAGACATTTTATTTTCTAAAGCTTGTCTCTGGGCTTGTTTAGCCTTTAGGATTTCTCCTTTCAGCTCTTTGGTAGCTGCCTGCAGCTCTGATGCCTCATTCTTTAAATTGTGGACAAAACTGCCCAGATTGCTTGAAGACATCCCATTCAGTGCATTGGAAACAGCCCCACAGGCAGAGCACTGCTTCCTCATTCCAGTTCTTAATGTACATGATTTGGACTTTTTCCCTCCTGACAACAGTTTTATAGATGTACACAGTTATGATGTGTCGATCCCAGAGATGGGAATTTGAGGGATTTAAGAGAGACATGCTGATAAAGGTTAATGTTTTTGGGGTTTTTTAAGACATACATAGATTATAATCATCCAAAATAAAAATCCGGGGCACCAGGGATAGTGTTTGCACAGTGTTAACAACTAGAGACAGAGGCAGGCCTTCTGGTGAATGTACACTGTGGTACTAAATGTATTGCTTTCAGCTGTAGTGTGTAATGTATTTGTGGGTGCGCTGCATTTTGCTAATTCAAGCATCAGGATGATTTTCTGCTTGCTGATTTTGTAGCCTGTGTGTTAAACAAAGTTCTTCACTATTCAGAGTATGTTAAAGCATGTCACACAGCACTGTATCACTTCGTGCTAAGTCACTGTAAAATGTTTGTCCTGGTGTCCTCAGGAAGTTGGCAACCGCTATGGAAACTTTTCCCTTGCAACCATGTTCCCTCGGCGCGAGTTCACCAGTGAAGACCTAAACAAGACTCTGCTAGAACTGGACCTGGCTCCAAGTGCTTCTGTTGTTCTTTTGCCAGTGAGTAGTCTACTTTTTAGTAGTTAGTTACTAAGTTACTCAGTGAGTGTTTCATATTCAGCCCAGGCCATGGCCTTAACAGGTTTCCTTGGCAACAATTGAAGTTTCACCTCAGCGGGTTTAGCAGAACGTGGAAGTCCCTGCTAAACCTTAAAAAAAATATATATTTTTTTCTACAAACCTTGTCTAAATTAAAAACTGCAGATTTCTTTTATGGTTGGCAAACATTTACAATACTCAAATGTCTTGAGTCACTTGTCATTGCTTTTCTGAAGGAATGTATTACCTTGTAACTTTTTACCCCCCAGACATAAAAGGCTTGTATTGTCATCCTGGACGGACACAAACTTGGACGTCCAAGTTTGTGAATGTGATAACTAAGAACAAAGTGATTTAGTAGTTTCGAATTGACACTATAGGTGAAAAATCTCAGATAAGTTTAAATCTCATGCCAAGGTTAGAGCTCAAATTTTCTGAAAGTCTTGTAAATGTCATAACTTGAGAGCAAGGGGACCATTGCCAGTATTTTTAAAGTGGTCTTGAACAGTAGTTCTCCAGGCTTAAGAAATTACTTTCAAGTCAAGTCAAGTCATCTTTATTTATATAGCACATTTAAAAGACATCAAGTGTCGGCCAAAGTGCTGAACAGAGGGATAATATAATAAAATAATTAAAATAGAAAGAAAACATTTTAAAAAAAGAATTGTAAAACATGTAAGAGTATATAGCATATAATCTAGATGCAAATATGCACATACATAGACAAAACTGTACACATTCACACACAAGTCCCGTTTTTTTCAGGGTTTTCCTTGGTGGTATTTTTATTTTAAGTATTCTATTATACGGGGGGCAGTACAGAGAGTGGATCTGGGCAGGTAAGCTGACCCTGAACCACTCTCGCCTCAAGGCACTTTATGTTGCAAGGTAGACCCTAAATAATACGCACAGAGAAAAAGCAAACAACCATGACCCCCTATGAGCAAGCACTTTGGCATCAGTGGGAAGGAAAAACTCGCTTCTAACAGAAAATAACCTCCAGCAGAACCAGGCTCAGGGAGGGGCGGGGCCATCTGCTTTTTGGGATGAGAGAAGGAAGACAGGATAAAGACATGCTGGTGAAGAGAAATGCAGATTAACATGTAGAGGGAACCATGAAATTCTCTGAAATTTGCTCTGACTTATGCACAAACTCAGTTTAACATAGAAAAGTGTGGACACACACACACACACACGTGTGCATGTTTGAAAAGGTGAATCCTTTTTAAATGCGCCTCCTGTGACAGTGTATGAACTCTTCTTCTCAGCAATCAGGCAGGCCTGCAAACACAGTGGTCCAGTCCTCTGGTGGTGGCATTTGGGCAGTTCTGGGTACACTCCTCTACCCTCTGCTGGCTGTATGGAGATTTCTCAGTTCCTTTGTGTTTGCAACACCACCCCCCTCTGCAGCATCTGTCCAGCCCAGGGGTCCCGCTCAACAGTCCAGCTCTTACAACAGCTCATCAGCCTCAAACAAGGCAAAAAGGTGAGGGCCATTTTGCAGTCTCCACACATGTAGAAGCACACATCATTAATGCGCATATAATGCAACTTTAATGAGGTTCTTCTTAGGGCTAACATTGAATCCCTGATTTTCTGTATTTTTTTCTTGCAGAAATTCACATTAAAGGCCTTTACACCTGTGTGTAAAATTTGTGCAGATATTTCCTATTTTTAAAAATATTTTTTGTACTCAACTGTTCTTAACGCAGTCTTTCATATCGAGCGCTTAATGTCAGTAGACATATTTGCAGCATTTCTTTTTTGACCCAAGCTTTTTTTCCACAATATTTCTGATCTGACCAATCAGACCACTGCATTTGACAACAAGTGTGCGGGTAGCACAAAACATGCGCTGCTACTGAATATACAAATAGTTTTAAGTCAGACACAGTTACGTGCTGCTCCGGGTCAGTCAGCTCCGTGAAATTACTTCTCTGCCTCCTCAGATTTGGACTGAAAAATGTACAAAAGCTTCCATGATGTTCCTGCTGAAGCCTCCTGTTGGGAATCGGATTACCCAGAATCTCAGTTTTTTTCTTTTCTTGTCTAAAAACATCAAGACCAACTCATTATCGCTTGATGTCAACTTCCTTTTTCTTTCTTCATTTTCAAGTTTGGATCGGGAAAATTCTAAATGTTGTTGCATTTTCATGATGTGTGATGGCCTTAATATAATGACATTTTTAGACATCAGATGTATTGTTTCTTTTTCTTGATTTGGAGAGTTTATGTTCTGAATGTGGTAACTGGCTTACTGTCCTGTTATTTTCCGTTTCAGGGGAAATCTCTCCAAACACACGTTGGAGAACCGTCCCAAGGAATTCAAGAAAGATGGTAAAGTCTGTAGGCTCAGGACTCAGGAGGACAGTGAGGATGACAACAACACTTGGAATGGAAACTCCACCCAGCAGATGTAGTGCATTCAGTAACAGCAGCTTCTTCTTCCTCTCACTCTGTTGCTGTGAATTAGTTCAGTCTGACCAGTTCCAGATTTCTGCTGCACGTAGAGCTGATCTATTTTTCGTTTTCTCTTACTGTGTTCCAGCCCTATGCTCTGCACCCTGAGTAGCTTGGTTATAATAATCCGCAGAGCCTCCTTTGGGCTTAATCTCAGTGCTTTGTGTTAATTTTGACATGATTCTGACACTTAATTAGGCTCCGATTTTAGCAGGTTGAAACCCCTGCGACCATAAAAGACTATACCACCTCTTTCGGTTACAGCTCCTATGTGATTACTGTTAAGTACATGAGGCGGTTAAACCAAACGGACTTTGTGGAGAAAATGACAGGAAAGAGTTGACCTACAGGTCTTGTAATCTGAGTCCAGCTTTATGTTTTGGAGTCACTGCATTTTGAAAAGCGTGCACTGGTATGTCTGCTGCTGCAGTCAGAGTTCTACCAAGTGAGACGCAGCACACCTTCACAGGACTGTTGGGATCAGTTGGCAGTGGGTGACTGTTGTAGTTCTTCTAATTCAACATTAAAAATCAAAGCAGCTTGTTTTTGCTTTGTTTTGGGGTTTGTTTTTTTAATAAAATCACTTAAACTGTGTCTGACTGCTTCAGTGATGTCATCTGAATTCAGACAAACTGGTTCAACAGACTCACTGTACTGTGGTTGCTTTTAAAACTGGAAGCGACCTGGTGACCAGAGACCACAGAATGAATATTTGCCTGTACATAGTATAGCATCCATCCATCCATTCGCTTCCGCTTATCCTTTTCAGGGTCGCGGGGGGTGCTGGAGCCTATCCCAGCTGTCATAGGGCGAGAGGCGGGGTACACCCTGGACAGGTCGCCAGTCTGTCGCAGGGCCAACACACAGGGACAGACAACCATTCACACTCACATTCATTCGCACATTCACACCTAGTGACAATTTGGATTATCCAATTAACCTATCCCCACAAGCTGCATGTCTTTGGACGGTGGGAGGAAGCCGGAGTACCCGGAGGGAACCCACGCAAACATGGGGAGAACATGCAAACTCCACACAGAAAGACCCCAGCCTGATGGTGGAATTGAACTCAGGACCTTCTTGCTGTGCGGCAACAGTGCTAACCACCGTGCCACCATGCTGCCATATAGTTAAGTTAAATTGGGTAAATTGCCGACAAATGCTTAAGTGGATAAATTTTGGGACCTGTTGCGAATCAGTTTCACCCCGGTTCTTTTTATTCCTCGAGCATCCAGAGACGGCACCGGAACTCAGTAGTTATTTCACAAAACCTTTATTCATCTTTATTCATCTTCATTTAAGCATGCACTTCTAGAAGGGAAGACGAGGCCGGTGTGTCCCTCTGCAAGATTGTCACCCCTTTGTTAGTTACAGCCAGCTTTATAGAGGCGTGATGTCTGCTGTGCTGACGATGATCTCTGATCCTCCTGAAGCCTCTCTCCTGCCCTCAGCTCCCATCTTGTGGACGATCCTCTCAGCCACTCCTTCTCGTCATCTACAGATTAAAAAATAACACTCCTCTCCCCTACATGGCTTTCACCATTTGTCAACTCCCCAATGAGACATGCACAAGAATGTTGCACATTCTCTCTAATACAATCTCCAGGGTTTCCCACTTGGAGCAGCCACACTCCAACCTGTAACCCTGTGTAAAAACATTAGTCAGCAGTTACATGTTAATCTTGTTTAACTCCCAGCTCCACCTGGAGCCTGTATCCTGGAAGACAAATCTGTTAAATCAAACTTCACATTTGCACCCAACTGTAGATCATAAGAGTGATAAAGTATTCAGCATAAAAGACAAGTATCATGTCTAGGTTTTCTCCAATCACTAAATCACTGTTATTACCATAATTTGTCCCAAATCATGAATCATCCCAATTTTTTCCACAATTTAATCGGTGACTTTCCTTAAACAATGTCACTCCACTCATGTATCACTATGAGCTCAATAGTGGGAAGCTAATAAGCCCATATTCAACTATTCCATAAACACTGCATCTCTTATTTGCTTTCTCATGTGACTTGTCTGTTTTCTGCTGAATCCTCCACATGCACTCTTAGAAAAAACAAACACTAGCAACACACATGGACAATCCTGGTGGTCAGGCGTCAGCCATCCACATTCCAGAGGTGCCATAAAAGGCCATAAAATTAAGCCTGCTGTAAAAGGAATGACACTGGTTTCAACACAGGAAATTTCTCACGTTATTCACATCGTCAAAGTAACCTTCAACATTTTCCCAACAACACAGTGTAACAACATCACCAACTCATAACCTGTAGTAGAGAAACAAACATCAACCAATTGTCCTGTTATAAATCACATCGTCAAATCACATGAAGAACTGTAATGCTGTAGAAAAGAAAATGCAAATGTTAGCGCTGCGCAGATGTATACACACTTTCTCACAGTAATCTCTGTGAGCAACACACAACACAAGCCCATGAATAACACACCCCTGGTAGATTCACAAACATAGAAAGTGGCATTTAAAAGTTAAATTGGTACGGCCAAAGCTCATGCAACCTCAGATGTTGCTGTCATCTTTTTGCTCCTGTAAAAAGAAACACATAAATTCATCCACCCTTTTGTCCTGTCTAGGTGGAGGTTAACTTTGAGTCATTCATCTATTCTTTCTTTCTTTGCTGATAGTGGAAACTATCGCCGCATTTGATTTCCACCCTCAGCAAAATGATGTCATTTCAAAAAGAAAAAGAACTTTAGGTCGGATTACCTCGCTGAATCCTTTTTAGGCAGCGACTCTCATTTTCTAATTGTCCCAAATAAGTGGCTTTCTCCAGAGCCCAACAATTTTCTCGACGATGTGTAGCACTTTTAATTCCCGACATGCCAGATCTGCTTAAAGAAAAGAAATTCACAAACAGAAATCAGTGCACTGTTCAAAAAATAAAAATAAAATGAAAAATAAAAGATAAAACTGTAAAACAAAAGTAAATAAAAATACAGAAGCCCGGTCTTAGGACTTGTTGCAGAATATTCTTTCTCTTATAGGTGCAAAAACACCCAATCTAAAACTTGGTGCCATGGTAAAACCTTCCCCATACTTCAGAAACAAAAACAAAACAAAAAATCTGCTAGTTTCACTCATTTAAACTCTGGCTGCAGGATCCTGTTCACCCCTGCTATCATGTTCCCCAAAATAATACTAATTCAGTCGTCTATGTATCACTTCTCCACCCACTCAATAAACCAGACAGGATGATGGTAACAGTATTACCTTCTTAAAATTGTGTTTAATCCTAATGAGCTTCATTACATGTGTGTGTGTGTGTGTGTGTTAGTCGGGTTAATACATTTTCTATTTCTGTGTATCCTTCTATGTACCTTCCCCCTTTTTTCTGAAACAAAACTCCGTTCACTCCAAATTTTGTTTCAGAAACATCTAAATGAAAAACTCTGTCATAGTCAGGCACAGCTAAACCCCAAATGCTTGCAGGTTACCATCGGCAACCACACTGTGTGTTGTTAACCCCTTCTACAAATACCCTCTTTGGATGTGTGCCACTTTGTGTATGATTTTGTGTTATCTCTAGTGCATATCATGTGCATGTGTGGTGTCACCTTTCCATTTCTCTAACAGTACTTTTGCATACCTCAGTGCTTGTCTTCCTCCCCCTTTTGTGGTGGTCTGGACACTGTGTCAATCCTCCACTTCCAGGCAGTCGTTTGTCTCCCTGGATTCCTTAACTCAATTTGATTCCCCAAACTAAAACAGCAGCATCAGTCCTCTTCTGCTCCTTTCTCTCCGTTCTTCTCTCCCACTTTGCCGTCCAATGGCAGTCAGTTCTCTTCAGCTTTGTCCCGTGTATCTCTTTGTCCCACTGTCTCTCTCATTGCCATCTTGCTCCAAACATGGCAAGTGTCAAACTCCAACAATCTTCTCAAAAGTCCTTCACACACAGCGAGGTTGCAGCTTGCTGGAAACGCATCTCCATCCATCCAATCTAGATGGTGGATCTTCTCTTTCTGATGCCGTTTGCCCACAGCGCTGCTGGACCTCTCTGCTCAGAGCTCTGGTATTGTCTCTTGGACTGCTGTCCACTGTTGATGTTCAAGCTTGTGCTTCTGGAACTGCACTCGGTGTCTTCAGGGAGAGATTAGCTTCCTTGGAGCTTGTTTGTTAAGGATGAGGACGGGAAGCTGCAAAACAATTCAGCCAAAAATTCTGGCTGGGTGTTTCTATTTTTTTTCTAATGATTTTAACCTATAATTTTCTTCCGACTGCTGCCCGTGGAGAATTGATCCAGGTCTGTTCCCCACCTGTAATCGACAGACTGAGAGACTTTCATTATTCACTGTGACTGCATATGTTTTCATCACTCCTAAAGCCACACATCTCTACTTATTTTGTTTTGAACTCTACTGACTTTAAACCCCAAAAATGAAATTTTTATTTGGTCTTAACCGCAAACACAAAAAATCTTCTTGATGTTGTTATTAATTCTTTTCATCCACAACACTCCAAATTATGTTTTTGTTTTGTGTCCAGCAGGGGAAGAAGGTGACCTGTAGCATCACTGCTTCCCCCAGTTGGAGACAATTTCCCACTCACACTTCTACACTTTTTATTTTCTTTGTTTTCATCATTTTCTTTTTTTTTTTTTTTACCCCATTGTTTTACACCCACACATTAACCTGTTAACTCACACCTCCAACCTCATTTTCCTTTCACCCCAACAGCTCTCATACAGTCCACAATCAAATTCTCCATTCATCCTTGAATACTTGATCAGCTTTAAATGTCACTATTAGTTTTATCCCCTTGTGGGGATAGGTTAATTGGATAATCCAAATTGCCACTAGGTGTGAATGTGCGAGTGAATGTGAGTGCGAATGGTTGTCTGTCCCTGTGTGTTGGCCCTGCGACAGACTGGCGACCTGTCCAGGGTGTACCCCGCCTCTCGCCCTATGACAGCTGGGATAGGCTCCAGCGCCCCCCGCGACCCTGAAAAGGATAAGCGGAAGCGAATGGATGGATGGAGTTTTATCAATTTATTTATCATTACTTTAACGCTAATCCACTTTTAATTTGCTTTATTTACTTTAGTTCATTTTCTCCTATTTGATCACTAGGATTTCTTGACTATTATTATTTCACAGAAAATCAACTAATCTACTTTATCTCCCTATTTGTCATCAAGGAATTCACACACACTCACAGGCTAGTCACTCGCCCCCACCTTTCTTTCTCTCTCTCACACACACACACACACGCATTTTACTCCTCGTTCGTTCCACCTGTGAACCCGCCCCTCGAGGCTGGCTCACACACACCTCATACTTCTTGCAGTCCCATTCAAACTTTCTGCGAGACACTTCTGCTGATTCAGGACAACGCCCTAATCAGCACAAAGAGCGGGTGCCGTCCGCTCTTGTACACTTCACAAATTATTCAAACCTCACAAATTATTCAAACTGCGCCACGGACTCGATACCGCGGCTACTCTTCCCCAAAAAATATAAAACCAAATTAAATCCCCCAATTGAATTCACAGTTTGCAACAATTCGCGACACGGCCTCCTGCCGCGATTTCTACACACCACAAACACACACTTTTAGACCCAAATTATTTTTGTTACTTTAATTGACTCCCGTACTTCAGACGAGACGCCGACTCTAACGGCGCTTTCACACACACTACACCGTCCTCCTTCTGCATCAGGCACTGGTTCAACTCAGCTCAGAATCTAACCGGCGAAAGCAACCGATCCTGCTTTTATGCATACTTCAGACTGTGACAGGGACCTCTCCCCGAGCCACGAATCCCCAGGTCATCACCCTGGATCTCCTGCCCTCACAGGTCCTAGCCCCGCGTCCGAGACTAGGTGGGGTAACCAAACCCGTGACACATGCAGCCCTCAGCTGGCGACGAGGCCTTAAACCCCGCTTTCTAACTAATAGTAACACACATTTCCTGCTTTAACGCATGAGGACGGATCACCGCCACTTTTTCCTAATAACTAAGACGGATGAAACACCGATTCTACTAATCCATAACAAACGTCTCCTGCTTTAACGCACTGAGATGGACGCTAGCCGCCTTTTTTTACTGAGTGAATTTACACTGCGATACGTTCAACTTAGCGAACAGATAATTTAGGCTTTAAACAATATGCACGGTTCGAAAATAAACAGGTCGTGCTTATCATGTGAGCTAGCTCTCTGTTCGCCTCGTTTCACGATCTCAGCTCTGCCAATTTCTCTCTGGGCCTCGAGCGAATCCCGGGTTTCACGGCACCAAAACTGTTGCGAATCAGTTTCACCCCGGTTCTTTTTATTCCTCGAGCATCCAGAGACGGCACCGGAACTCAGTAGTTATTTCACAAAACCTTTATTCATCTTTATTCATCTTCATTTAAGCATGCACTTCTAGAAGGGAAGACGAGGCCGGTGTGTCCCTCTGCAAGATTGTCACCCCTTTGTTAGTTACAGCCAGCTTTATAGAGGCGTCCCCATCATAAAACCCCCCTACGGTGTACTGCAAACTCTGTGTCTATGTGAGTGCTCGTGTGTGACTGTGTACGCATACCTGTATGTATGTGTGTGCACGTGAGTGAGTGTGCGTGACAGTTAAAACACTGTGGGTGTAGGTGACTCCCTAGAGGTCATAAAACCTATCTCCCTTCCAGACCACAGTTATCCAGTTACAAATGTTGAGACTTTTCACAGTTCAACTGGGGGAGGGGTCTCCTACAATCTACTCCTAAGTTCATGACACAGTCAGGCCTTTATTACATTGAGGGCAGTGTCAGTGTTTCTACAATAATTCTACATTCTATGTTAACACATTTCTAAACTCTAAAATAAGCTAAACATTTCTACAGACCCTTGCAAACGTAACTTTGCAGGAGCTGCAGTCTTTGAAGCTGACTTCTTGTGCCCCTCTTTGTTTAAAATTCAGTCATTTTCAAGTTTCACTCTTCCATTCACATTAAAATATGAAGAAGGGCATGAGAGAGTTAAAAAGTCAGCATAATATGTATATAAAAACATATCAGAGAGGGGAAACAAATTGGCCCAGCCACTGCTACAGCTATGCGGACGACACCTGGGTCAAAATCAAAACTCAAGAAGTATCCTTCACTGCAAACATCAAGGCTGTGGATAAAAACAAAGTTCACCAGGGAGGACACAAAGAATAACTGTTTGCCAATCCAGGACTGTGCCGTGCACATTGAAGGGAATGGAAACCTCAACATTAAAGTTTACCGGAAGCCCACACATACGGACTAGTACCTCCTCTTTGGAACACAAACGTGGAGTAATCCGGACCCTACAACACCAGGCAAAAATATTCCCTCTAAGCCTGAAGGGAAAAAGAGGTAACACACACATGTAAAGAAAGCTCTTAAAACGTGGTTTTCTTAACTGGGCTTTTATCAAGTCAGCAAAGATGCACAGAAAAGAAGATCAGACACCAACTAAGGAGGATAAGAAGAACAATTGGAACAAAATTGTCATCCCCTATGTAGCAGGTTTATCAGAGAAACTCAGGAGAGTTTTCTCCAAGCACGACATCCCAGCTTACTTAAGACCCATCCACAAACTCAGACAAAAACTGGTTCATCCCAAAGACAAAACTCCTAAACACAAACTTAACAACGTAGTGTATGATGTACAGTGCAGCGAGGAATGCCCAGACCCAGGGCTGGATTGGGACAAAAAAATCAGCCCGGGCATTTTGACTAGAGACCAGCCCACCAGGTATTATAGGAAAAACCATAAAGCCTTTGAATGAAAACAAATGCTGTTGTCACAGTGATGTACACCGTCTTGTTGGTTCATATGTATCAATCTAATAAACTTAAACCTACACCATCCTCCCTATTCTGGTATTCTAAACAGTACTTAGCCGAAACCCAAAGACTGCTTGATCGAGTTAACCTCCTGAACTATCTACAACATATGGTGGGAACCTGAAATTAAGACAGAGAAGACTAGAGGTGAGACATGACCATTACTGAATATTAAAAATAATAAATGACAGATTTAGTGATATTTTCATTAACTATTACCACATCAATAAACAGCAGGGCAAAACATTTTTTCTAACATGGCAACCTTTAAAAAGTGAAAGGAGACAGAAAGGCAGGTGAGAAAAAATAAAACTTAATTGACTTTTTGATGGCATTTTACACAAAGTACTGGTACAGAATCTAGAAAATGTGGGAAAATACTGGCATCATATAAGTACTTTCATCTGAAGAAATTATGTTGGGACCCTGAAAAAAATTACTATGTACAGTAATGGAGTTCTATACATTTGACATCAGATGAAAACTTTGGTTGTAAGATTCGGATAATTATTTGTTAAAAGTGAGACATTTTAAATGAGAATAAGAAAGAAAAGTATGTCTTTGTGGCCCCCTTTCCCTGTTAATGCCCTACCTGCCCCCCTGGCAAAACTTTGCTAGACCCGCCCCTGCACAGTTACCAGCTGTCAGCTACTTAGAAAAGGATCCTGGTGTTATTTGTCTCTCAGAAACGGTTCATAACTATCCTTCAACCCATTCATGTCACCTAAAAGGTAAACCTGTTTCTCCATCACCTGTTCAACTCTGATGATTCAGTAAGGACATCTCCTGGTTTGGACCAGCCCTTTTTTCAGCTGTGTCTCCAGCAAACATCAGCTGATACTAGAAATTAAAATCAAATGAATTCTAACAACAGCTGATCAAGCTTAAACGTGCTGCTGTTGTTTAGCGCAATAAACAAACAAGAGAGAAAAGCCGATCATTGATCAATTTCATGATTGAAGTTGCAACAGGCAAACAGGGGAGGCTGTCATAAAGTTCAACATCAGTAACTTAGCGCACACAGCTGTATAGAAACTCCGTCTATAGAAAAAAGTCAGCACAACGAAAATAAACTACACCTAAACTCGGTTTATATCTGACCCAAATAGAGCGCAGTTCATAACTTCTTACCTGAAATTCAGTTCACCTCACGCTCCGACCGGCAGCCGCCTGCTTCTCCTGCCTTCGGTTTCCCTGATCCATGATTGAGCTCCGCGTTAGCCACCACCGGTCGATCGGCGGCCGCCTCGCATGTCTCTTTCCCCACATGCCCTTTCTGTCATACACCGGTGGCTAGCTGCCTTCTGTTGTAGCTCCGCGTTAGCCACCACCACACAACTGTTATTTTTTCCACATCGACCAGCATCTGGACAACCACCTTTCACTGTTTATACCGTTACTAAAATGAATAAATGAATCATCGGCCCATATAAACGAAAAATAAGTCCAGCTGAGAAACACACTATTTGTGAGCGATCGGGAGCGAAGCGGCGCTAGCCGGCTAGCTAGCTAGCCGACTAGCCGCGCTAGCTAGCTAGCCGCGCTAGCCGACTAGCCGCGCTAGCTAGCTAGCCGACTAGCAGCAACATCGTGAGAAAACTGTTGCTAATATGGGATGTCTCGATAAAACGAGCAGATATTTGAAGTTTACACACCTACATTCTCGCCTGAAAATATCTTAAAAGTTTATTTTGTGACCTAGAAACACGAATAAGAGGAATATAAAAACGAGGTGGCAGCCGCCATTGTTTCACTCGGTAGAGGCGTGCTATAAATTGTGGGATATGGAGTGTTCCACCAAGCATACACCCTTGCGGTTACCGTAATGATTCAATGGTTCGCGCAACCTTAAAACTTCCAATGGTTCCTGAAAGCAGCGACACTGTGCGCCGTTGATATTCTTGTCATTACGAGGGTGCAGGCAAGATGGCGGACTGAGCAGTCGCATCCGTCTGAACTCCTCACTAAAGTCCCGATGTTTTAGTCTTGAAGTTATAAAATCCACTCATTTGAGCTATATTGACGACGTTTCAGCCCGAACATGAAGAAAAACAACAACACGAAACCTCCGGCAGTGAAAAACCTCCCTTTTACAACCCAGAGAAGCGGTGAGCATGACTACTCAGCTCCGATGGAAACGGCTAATTCCAGCAGCAACAAGAGGGACAGACTGTTAACAACCCCTGATAATACTCCTGAGAAATCACATATGGAGAAAAAAGCAAAAGGTACGGCTAATGATAATGACTCCAACACATCCACTGACACTATACTGAAAGCTATTGAGAGTCTTGGAAAACGTGTTGATGACCGCATGGACGAAGTTAGCAAACAAATTCAACAACATAGCGCCATGCTGGCTTCCATTGCTAAATCGGTGCAGTTTAATTCAGAGGAGCTGCAAGAATGCAAAAAGAAAATGAAACACCTGGAAAAAGAGATTGAATCACTCAAAAAAGATAATGACGATATTAAAGATCGTGTATTGAGCCAGGAAAGATACAAAAGAAGATGGTGTCTCCGTATCAAAGGGAAAAAGGAGAAAACAAATGAAAATATCAGAGAAGAAGTGGTGGAACTTCTAGGAAGGATTGCTCCGGACCTAAAGATGAAGATGGAAGAAGCAGTTGACGTTGTCCACAGAGTGGGAAGAGCGGCGGAGAATAAGCATCGACAAATCATTATTCTGTTTGTGAGACGTGCCGTGAGAGATGACATCTGGAGGCGAACAAAGGCTTCTCCCGTGTGCAAAGAAGAAGGCATCCGCTTTGCTGAAGACCTGACCCCGGAGGACTGGAGATCCAGACAAGCATTGTGGCCAAAAATCGACCAGGCTCGGAAGGAAGGCAAGGCTGCGGGCTTCAGGGGCCCTTTTGGTTTCATAGAAGGCAAACGCATCAGGGTAGAGACTCCAGGTACGGGCTGACATCTGACTACGTAAGGAATATAGTGGAACATTTCGGATGATGGGACTTTTACCTCAAGATTTTCCTACTCAACCTCCTAAACTTCCTCTTTAAAGCTATTCATGTGTTCCGTGTTCCAATTAAAAACTAATATTTCTCTTTTTTCCTTTAACACAAGGGGACTTAAAGATTTAATTAAGCGCAAAGCTGTTTTTCTGTACTGCAAGGGGCAACAGGCGAATTGTTTTTTTCTCCAGGAAACTCATTCTGAGGAATCTGATGTGAAATTTTGGTCACAACAATGGGGAGATAAAAAAATTTTCAGTCATGGTACGAACAGGTTGGCTGGGGTTGCTATTTGTTTCAACAGATGTCCTGGTAGGTTTTTGTGCAACATGGCAGACAAAGATGGACATTGGGTTGCCTGTGTGTTAAATACTGATAATACTCTGATTATTTTGGTTAATGTTTATGGATACAACAATGATCAAGAGAACAAGAACCTGCTGCATCAAATTTCTACAGTTATAAAGGAACTTTATACCAAATTCCCTACTGATTACATAGTAGTTGGAGGTGATTTCAATGTGACTCCTGATGAATGGTTGGATAGATGGCCTTCAAAATTTTCAAGAGAACATAAAAACCCAATATTTGAAAATTTCGCTAATGATACTAAATTAATAGATGTATGGAGATTGTTAAACAAAGATGTAAAACAATTCACCTGGCACAAACCTAATGGTCAAAGCAGGTCACGTATTGATTATTGGTTGGTATCCGACTCAATTTTACAATATGTTAAGGAAACAGTCATCTCTAACGGTCCCTTAAGTGACCATTGCGCCATTATTCTAAGACTACAAAGCAAAGACCGAAACAACACATTTAAGGATTATTGGAAATTTAACTGTCAGATGCTGAGAAATGAGGAGTATTGTAATTCTATTAAAAAATTAATTTTAGACATCCAGAATGATGAAGCCATCAATACACCGATACTCAAATGGGAATATCTTAAATTTAGAATCAGAAAAACCTCAATTGCATTTGGTAAAAAGTTAAACAGACAAAGGAAAGAAGAGGAATCAAATGTAGTAAAAGAACTTATGAATCTTTATGGCAAATTGAATTGGACTGAGGAAGAAAAAGGAAAAATTAATAATTTACAATCTAAATTGGACGAAATGTACCTTTATAGAGCCAAGGCTGCTTATTTGCGATCCAAAGCCAAGTGGATAGAAGAGGGTGAAAAGAACACTGCCTATTTTTGCAATCTAGAAAAACGTAGACAAGAATATAATTCAATATGTAACCTAATAATCAACGGAGAGGAATGTACAGACACTAAACGCATTTCAAATGAAGTATTTACTTTTTACAGTAACCTTTATAAGTCTTCATACTCAGAACAAAATGTCACCTCCTTCTTTGACAAAATCAGTAATTGGATTCCAGTAATTGATGATAATTTTAGAGAAATTTGTGATGAAGACCTAACTATAGAAGAATTTGATTTTGTTATTAAGAGCATGGCATCTGATCGCTCACCGGGACCAGATGGCATAACAACTAATTTCTATAAGCACTTTTGGGAAGACCTAAAATTATTATTATTCAGTGCGTTAAATGAATGTATAAATCAAAAGGAGCTAATGGCAACAATGAAACAAGGAGTTATAAAATTAATTCCAAAACCGGGGAAAGATAAGAAAAAACTAAGTAATCTAAGACCTATAACACTTTTAAATACAGACTACAAAATTTTTACAAAAGTTTTAGCAACAAGACTAAAAACAGGTATTTCTGAAATAATTAGCCCAACACAATCAGGTTTTCTCAAAGGACGGTTGATCCAAAATAATATCCGCTTGGTTTTGGACCTTATAGATTACAATTACCTAATTAAGGATGATGGTTTTATGTTGTTCTTGGACTTCCATAAAGCATTTGATTCTATTGAACACACTTTTATTATTAAGACATTTAAACGGGTTTGGAGATGCATTTCTGGATATGATCACTATGTTATACACTGACATTAATAGTTGTGTTTCTCTTTCAGAAGGCACATGTCCCAGGTTCAGGGTGGAGAGAGGTATCAGGCAGGGCTGCAGCATCTCACCTCTTTTATTCATTGTAGCCACTGAATTACTTGCTATTACTGTCATAAATTCAAACATCAAAGGATTAGATATAAATAACCACAAATTAATAATAAGTCAGCTTGCTGATGATACAACAATCTTTCTAAAAAATAAAGAACAAATTCCATTGGCCTTAGATACAATAAAGGTCTTTTCTGATGCTTCTGGACTACGCCTGAACCTGGACAAATGTGAACTCATGAGTATCCACAATTGTTCTCACTCTTTTTTGTACAATATACCAGTCAAAAATGAAATCAAATATCTTGGAATCTGGATTACTAAATGCATGGCTGATAGTGAAGAAAAGAATATTCAGAATACAATTGACAAATGCAAGAAAACTGTAAACCATTGGCTACAGAGGGATTTAACGTTGTTCGGCAGGATAATGTTGACCAAGGTTGAATCTTTGTCCAGATTAATCTATCCAGCTTATTCCCTAGCCATCCCACCAAGAATTATAAAAGACGTCAATAAGGTGAATTTTAATTTCATATGGAAAAATAAACATCATATCAGTAACAGGGACTTGATAAAAGACTATGAAGAGGGGGGTTTAAAAGCAATCGATTTTGAAATAATGAATGGCATTTTAAAGATTAATTGGCTCCGATCTTTCTTAAAAAATGATAATGAGATCTGGTTCTTGATACCATCTCTTATTCTCAACAAAGTTGGGGGGATCCAATTCCTTTTAGTATGTGATTTTGAAATTTCTAAACTTTCCAAATTTCATCAACAAGTTTTGTTAAATTGGAAATTAATGTTTAAACATAACTTTAGTCCCCACAACGTTCCATTATGGAATAATAGGGTGATAATGAATCGGGGGAAATCTATGTTTGTGGAAGAATGGATGACAAAACAAATTTGGTCTGTGGCACATATAATGGATGAAAATGGAGATATACTTGAATTAAACAGGCTTAATGAGAAATATGATATGAGTTGCTCGCTCGAGCTCTATAAAAAGGTTTCACAGAATATCCCAATAGTCCTTGTAAATACGATAAAGAACAATTTTTCAAATATACCGACTCCAAATTTACATAAAATTAAACTAGATGGTCTTGACTTGGTTAATGAAACATTCACTCATCTTTAAAGATTATAACAAATCTGAGATCTCGTTGATCAGAACCAAATATTTAAAATTTCCAATTCCCCCCAAATTTAAAGAAGTCCATTTTAGAACTACAAAAAATGTTTACCCCTCCAATGAATTTTTGAGAGACAGGTTTAAATTTGTGTTAGACAATTGTTATATTTGTAAAACAACTTCGGAAACAACAGAGCACATGTTCTATGGGTGTGTCACAATCCAGGATTTATGGAAATCTCTCCATGTCCTAATATTGTCCCAGTATGGAAATATTGATTTTTGGTCTTTTCAAAATACTCAAATTGGAGTAATCCTTAAGGATAAAAGTAGTGAGTTTTTAGTTAACAATCTCATTATTATAACAAAGTATTATATTCATAAATGCCGATATGCTAAATCCCCCCCTTCATGGCCTGCTCTTAAAAACGAACTCTCCCTGTTCCGTAAATCTCTTAAGCTTATAAATAAGCCCCAAGCAATCAAATTGCATAGATTTTTAGAAGAGTTTGATTTTTCTTAGCCCCTTATTTAAGTTATGTGTCTTGTTTATGGAACCTCACTTTTAGAGATTTTATGATCCCCCTTGTCCCCTTTATTTCTGTTCCTTGTTTTTCATTCTTTTTATTGTTATTTATTTATTTTTGTATTGGTTATTCATCTTTTTATATTATTATTACTATGTAGATGTGTGTGTATAGATGTGTGCGTATGCATGTGTATATGCACATATATATATACATGTATATGTATGTATGTATGTATGTATGTTCACTTTCAGTTATTGTCGATTTCATTGTGGTGTACCAACTGCACTGTGGCAGTGATGTGTATTCTTCTGATTGGGAGAAAAGAAAAAGGAGGTGTGATTTTGTTCTGAATTATTCAATATGTTGCTTGTCTCTTTGAGATTGTCATTGTTATTGTTCTAAATAAAGTTCATGTAAAAAAAAAAAAAAAAAATTCTTGTCATTATGGTAATCCAAATACGGGTAGACAGGCCACTCTCGACATACCACTAGAGAGAGCCAACACACCACAAATGAAGTTCTCTTGGCATAGGCACACTTAATAATAATAATAATAAATCCGATGAATAAAAGTGTGCCTCTTGGCATAGGCACACTTAATAATAAATCCGAGAAATAGTAATAAGTGTGCCTCTTGGCATAGGCACACTTAATAAGTTTTTGTACAAAGTATCAGTATCGGATCAGTATCGTCGATACCACCCTGAATATTACTTGGTATCGTATCGGAAAGGAAATCAGTGGTATCGCACATCACTAGCTGTAAATGTTTAGCAGTGAACAGGAGTCCTGCATGACTAAGAAGTCCTTCACAAGCTCCAGATGCAGGAAGAGCTGCATTGACTTCTTGATGTGATCGACAGCTTCTTGATGTGAGGAAAGCCATGCAATAGATCCACACCTCCAGTGAATGGACATGAAAGGTACCTCTCCAGCTCCCCTGCTTCTGGCTTTCCTGACCCCATGGATCCATCATCTTCGTCGAATAGGCCGCTGTTTGTGCTGGCCTCATCCAACTCTGAGTCTAGGTGATGTCTGATGAAGTGGAGACCTGTGGAAACATCTAAGGTTTTCAAAAGAATTAGGTCTGGTCATTATAGTGCTGTATACACTGCCAACCTGCGGATGTTTGTTTGGAGCTAGCCTCCAAAGGCTAGCTTACTTACCTGGATGATTAAGTACGCTTCAAGACGTTATTTTATTTATTTTTAAAATGTTAGCAGCACAAACAAAAAAGTTTGCAGCACAAACCAGCACAAACGTTTGACATCAATTTTGTTTGATTTGGGTAATGTGGGGGGGGGGGGTGGGGGGGGGCTGGTTGACCTTTTTACCTTTACATTTTCATTAATATCTTTAAAACAGAAGCAGCACAAACGACAATTTTAGCAGCACAAACCAGCACAAACGTAGCACAGTTGATTGACACCCATTTTGTTTGATTTAATTAATGTGGGGTGCCTGGTTGACCTCTGATGACCTCTATAAATTTTTATTAATATCTTTAAAATGATAGTAGCACAAACGAAAATTTTTGCAGCACAAACCAGCACAAATGTAGCACAAACGTTTGATACCACTTTTGTTGGATTTGAAGAAGGTGGGGGGGCCAACTTCACTCACATCGCAGCAAGCTATCAAATACGGTGCATTTCTCAGCTTTAAAAAAACTGCTATACGTCGCCAGGTGTTTCATCAGATTCGAGGTGTTACCTCCTTTGCACAGTATCAGCTTAAAGCACTTGTTGCAGCTGCTGAGTTTGCATATTTTGCTGTGGAGTACAGCCAGACTTTTGACCGCTTCGCCTTGGGCATTTTTAATCTGTACCTCTGCTCTAAGAGAACGTACGTACCTGGACCCGCCTACTATCCTCGGAAAGGTAAAATGATTGGCTAGAATTCAAAGTGTATGACATCTCAGGGGAAAAAAAGCACCGAAATGTGCGCTGCTTTTCGGTCTGGTTACTACCGTTTATGTCAGATATGCCATCATGGCACCGGATACCGGTGCCACCCATCCCTATGCAGCAGTATTAGGCTCTTGTGTGAAACTCTGTTCTCAAAGCTTAGTTCTGTTCACTTGAATCTGAGTTTTCACACTTAGTCCACAAGTAGCTAAAAGGAAGAAGGGTCCTTATGTGATTGGTCTCTTCCAAAATAGTGATACAACAGCCTCTTGTCGAGAGAGATTGTATTGAAAGAGATTTAAGTCCCCCCAGCTTACTTTCCATTACATCTGAGTGAGGGTAAAAGGTTTTCACACCCAGCTTTATATATTAGAACAGATACAGACTGCTAAACAGTTTATCTATATGTGTTTTTCTTATAACAAATATTTTTATTCTGTATGTCTGTACTTATGCCTAGATTTAGTGTTTATAGATTTGATCTATCTTCGATCTTGGCAGATGAGCCTCTGTGACTGCAGGAATGTGAAAAGATATGGAATGTGTCTCCAAGCCATCAATATACATGATTCCGAATAAAAGAAATAATATTAAGTATACTGTAATTGTTGAACACAGAATAATAATTAATATGTGGTTTTGCTCATAGTTGATCATGCTTATTTGCTTAATACTGACTACAATATAATCAGGTATAACTTTAACTAATATAACTAATAAGAAAATATACTAATGGTTCTAAAGGCTTCTCCAATTTCAGTGGTATATTGGTGCAAAGATGGCCTGTCTATAATGGACAGGTTCAGAATTTCAGAATTATTCTGAAATAATGTTTAAACATGAATATATAAAAATAATTTAAAGATAAAAGCCTGATAAAATTTTCATTTGTCTTTCTTACAATCAAAATAAATTCTGATTTGGAACAGATACATTTAAAAAATGTCTAACTGCTGGGTCGTTAAAATATTATTATTTTTTAAACTGAAGCTGTCCTTTAAATTCCTGTATGAGCGCACACTAATAAAATACTTCACACTGCAAAAGACAACTAGTGACAATCTGCCTGGCATTTAGTTATATTTCACAATAATGTAATAACTAAGCATTTATAATATTTTTCAACAAGAAATTGTCTTTCGCAAAAATTAAGAAGTCATTCATCTTTAATAAGTAGATAGTCAAAGCTTATCTATTGCCCTGGAAGACTGTCTGTGAAGGTTCTCAGTCATCCAGAACATCGTAGTCTAAGGAGCTTGGAAAGAAAAGCGTCTGGACTTCTTTAAGGTGTTTGAAGACTTTTCACCTTTCGTCCAAAAAGTTTCTTCAGTTCTAAGGTCAAATGGTGGACAGTCCCAGATTTAAACCCCATGGGAGTTTCCCCCCAAAGAGGGACAAAAGGACCTCCTGATGATCCTCTACCTAATCACGTGGGCCAAAGTGTGAAAACGGGTGTGGGTCACAATCAGTCAGGGTTTTGGGTGAGTTCATTGTGAAACCTGGCCCCACCTTATCATGTGATTTCCTGAGGTCAGATGCAGTGTTGGTCAAGTTAGTTGAAAATAGTAATCAGTAACTAATTACTGATTACTTCCCCAAAAAAGTAATCCCGTTACTTTACTGATTACTTATTT
>NC_140454.1:0-5000 GCF_963576455.1 Neolamprologus multifasciatus | reverse complement strand
GCATGTGGTTATTTTAATAAAATAAAATAAATGAGATTATTATATGAATAAAACAGTTAAAATAAGGCTGGCAGGACCATGTCCTTTTCTGCATCAGAAGGGAATTTAATTTATTCATTTAACTATTTATTTATTATTTATTTCTGTTATTCATTTAGCAGGGATAATGTCAAACACATTTATTGTATACAAAAAAACAAAACAAAAAACCCCACTGAAAACCAAACCAACCAGCTTCCAACCAGAATATAATAAACATTTAATTAATGCAGTAGAATTGCAACTGGAGGTGACACATTCATTATTGTGCTTAATAACTGCATACCTGAGAACCTTTCAGCCAGGTTTTTAAACTATAATCAAAACTCTCCAAAAGTATTTGTGTAAAAAGTTGTAAATGTCCACTGACCGTGCTGAAACACAAATAATTAACTATATTAATATTTAAAAAAACGTTGAATGAAATTTAACACAACAGCCCTCTGCAAATGAAGCTCTTGTTAAGCCTAACCTTTGAACCAGCACTACAAGTTGATAAATGTTATTCATAAAAAAAAGGATCTACAGACAATAAACCAACTTTACCCATAGTGGATTTAGCTTAGATTTGATTGGATTTCTATAAGCTGGATACCTATCCTCAGTAGAATAACTCTAAAAATGTAAAAACAAAACAAAAACAAACAAACAAACAAACAACAATGAAACAACAATGGTTGCTCAATTTGCAAAATATGTACACATATCTTGTGTTTCTTATGACATTTTTTCACAGACCCAATGCAGAGAAGCTCCACATGAACGATCATTCCACAATGATCCTTCCTTGATACAACTTAAGCTTTTAATATATCATTTACAATGGTGTTATTACGACTTATACATCATTGCTAGGCTGCATTTTTATTTGCTTTCCCCTCCCAAGGGCAGGCTGTTGCCATCTTGAAATGTTCACAAATTCTAACTCTGTTGCTCCACATTACATTAAACTTATTTTAGCAGGAAGTAATGGTAAATGGCAAATGGCCTGTATTTGTATAGCACTTTACTAGTCCCTAAGGACCCCAAAGCGCTTTACACAACCAGTCATCCATCCAATCACACACACATTCACACACTGGTGATGGCAGCTACATTGTAGCCACAGCCACTCTGGGGCGCACTGACAGAGGCGAGGCTGCCGGACACTGGCGCCACCGGGCCCTCTGACCACCACCAGTAGGCAACGGGTGAAGAGTCTTGCCCAAGGACACAACGACCCACAAACTGATGCAACTGAATTAAATTCAGCTGTTATTATGATTTTTAACCTTTTAATCTTCAAAGCAGCAGTTTTCTACGTAGTTATTTTGAAATCTAAATAATCACACAGATAGTAGTCCATATAATTGTTATAATCTGCTGGTATATCCACATGGACATATCATGGGATTCCAGCAAACAGAGATTCTAAATATTTCAGATTACTCAGTGTACACCTATATGTTATGTGTGTGAGTTTTCTTGTTTGCCTTCAGCTTAGTTCTGTTGGTATTTTGACCTTATTAGTTGGTGTCCCTTGTGTCTTCTTCATCCATCCATCCATCTTCATCCGCTTTATCCGGGGCCGGGTCGCGGGGGCAGCAGCCTAAGCAAAGAGGCCCAGACCTCCCTCTCCCCAGCCACCTCCTCCAGCTCATCCGGGGGAACACCAAGGCGTTCCCAGGCCAGCCGAGAGATATAATCTCTCCAGCGTGTCCTGGGTCTGCCCCGGGGCCTCCTCCCGGTGGGACATGCCTGGAACACCTCACCCAGGAGGCACCCAGGGGGCATCCTTGTCAGATGCCCAAACCACCTCAGCTGGCTCCTTTCGACGTGGAGCAGCAGCGGCTCTACTCTGAGCCCCTCCCGGATGGCCGAACTTCTCACCCTATCTCTAAGGGAGAGGCCAGCCACCCTTCGGAGGAAGCTCATTTCCGCCGCTTGTATCCACGATCTCGTTCTTTCGGTCACTACCCACAGCTCGTGGCCATAGGTGAGGGTAGGGATGTAGATCGACCGGTAAATTGAGAGCTTCGCTTTTACACTCAGCTCCCTCTTCACCACGACGGACCGGTGCAGCATCTGCATTACTGCAGCTGCAGCCCCAATCCGTCTGTCGATCTCCGGCTCCCTTCTTCCATCACTCGCGAACAAGACCCCGAGATACTTGAACTCCTCCACTTGGGGCAGGAACTCATCCCCGACCCGGAGTGGGCACTCCACCCTTTTTCTTATTACTTTTAATTCTTGTCTGGTGATTGTCTTGATGTTGTTCAGCTGTGTCTCATTCCCTTTTGATTTCAACTTCCTTAGTTTGCCCTGAAGAATATATTATCCTGTCTCGCTTTCTCCCCTGTGTGCTGTCTGTTTTGTTTGGTTTTAAATTTGCTTCATATTTTACATTTTTGTATCTTGGACCTTTACATTCAGCGTAGAAAATTTTATTTATTTATTTAATTTTAATTTGGGTCTACTTTCTGCATAGGCTGACACACATTTATAAATATGAAAGAAAAAACACCCACATGCACACAGACATTTTACCTGTTCTTCAGGGCTCTCTATCACTACTAGATCTGCTCCTTTGTTTCTGCAGTCTTTTCTACCTTCATCCCAGGAACCAGACCTTTCAGAGAGGAGATAACAGCTGCAGCTGAACATGCTCCATCTTGAAGGACACATTTTCTCTGAAAGAAAGATTAAAGTAAGTAAGTAAAATTTAATTTATATAGCACATTTCTAGATAAAAGATCACAAAGTGCTTTACAAGGTAAAAAAACAAAAACAGTCAAAAGTTAACAAAATGCAATTTTAAAAAGATGTGTTTTTAGCTGTTTTTTAAAAGTAATCACTGAGTCTGCAGATCTTAAGTTCTGAGGAAGAGAATTCCACAGTCTGGCGGCCACAGTAGCAAAAGCTCTATCACCCTTGGTTTTCAGTCTTGTATACTGAATAACAAGTAGGCCCTGATCACAAGACCTCAGGGACCTACTAGGGGCATAGGGCTGTAAAAGTTCAATGATGTACGCTGGTGCTTGTTCTTGAAGAGCCTTAAATGTCAGAACCAGAATCTTAAAATGGACTCTGAATTCAACGGGGAGCCAGTGCAGCTGTATAAGCAACGGTGTTACATGAGAGTATTTCGATGTTTTTGTCAGAAGCCTTGCTGCAGCATTTTGGACAATCTGCAGACGCTCCAGGGAGTTTTTGTTTAGACATGTAAACAGTGAATTACAGTAGTCCAATCGTGATGAAATGAATGCATGAATAATAATCTCCAGTTCAGTATGAGACACTATGGGGCTCAATTTAGAAATGTTTCTTAAATGATAGAAGCATGACCGAACCAGAGATTTGACGTGGACATCCAGGGTAAGAGCAGAATCAAAGGTTACCCCGAGGTTCCTGATAGACGATTTCACACATGTTGAAAGAGGACCAAGAGCATTCATTATGTTAGGTACATGTCTGTCTGGAGCACATACAAGGACTTCAGTCTTTTCTTCATTAAGTTGGAGGAAGTTGTCAGCCATCCAACCTTTGATGGTTTCTAAGCACACATTTAGAATCTGCAGCTTAGAAACATCTTCAGGTTTAAAAGATATATATAGCTGGATGTCGTCTGCGTAGCAGTGGTAGCAAATGTCCTCAAAGGGGCTCAAAATATGCTGAACACAAAATACAGCACCAATTTACTCATACTAATAATGAAAGTAACCAAAATTTGTGTCACTCAACACAGAACAACACAACAAAATGTTGGTCACCGGTATAAACTGCTTGTGCTACACTAGTTTTAGATACCTGGAACATCACTTCTCTGGTAGGGAAGGAGTCTGAGCATTTGCAGGAGGTTTACAAATACTTCCTGCAAATACACAGCACGGGTTATAATCAGTCTCTGGCAGAGACAGTTCGAACCTGTAGCTTGAGGTTTTCCCAAGCTTTAAAGTAGACTTTGACCTTAAGGCTGGGGAATGGATCCTTGCTACTGGTGAAGCTTATGAACCAAGCAGCAGCTCAGAGTCCTCAACTGTCTTGGAGTCCCTTGATGGGGTGCTCGAAGGACCATTTTCAGAAACTCCTTTGCAGGCAGCACCAACCTGCGACAGGAATGTGGTCATTTTCCTTTGTTGCGACAACCCCCAAACCAAAAGGTTTGCACATGAGGCCTGGGAAATTGTCACCCAAAGACTTGGGTGTGTGAGGGCCTCATGGGAAAAAAAAATCTCTTTTTGGAAGTCTAAGAGAGAGGAAGCCATCTACCACAACCACGTGTGGGGGTGAGGGGAAGAGAAAGAGACTCAATCGTCGTGTCCAAATTCATGGGCTGCATCCTCCTGAGGACCCGGCCTTTGCGGTCTATGTGGGCCGGGTCCTCAGAAGGCCGGGTAGGCCGGAAGTAAACGGCTGTGAAATGTGACGGTCCAGCCTTCTGATTAGCGTCACCGCTGTCTCGGTGGAGTTTAATAAACTCAGCCGTCTGCTCCTTGTTATCTAAAATATAACAGGACACTGGAGTAAATTCTCGACCGTCTCACACTTTGGTTTAATCAGTTTTCTATTTGACGTTTATTCAGCTGTGTAAAAACCACCCGGGGGATTAATAAAGTTTTATTTTATCTAATCTAATAACTTTAATCTCAGCCAAACCGATTTACTCACGAACAAATAAAACAGTGAAAAAAGCCCAACAATAACATTTTTAGGTTGTCTAAGTGACTTATATATCACGTTTAACCTGAGTAGCGAAAGCCCGCGGTGATCTGAAAATGATGTGCCGGGAGTTGTGCCGTTCTCTGCGGCTTCAGTAACCCACGAGCTCCCTAGCTATCGAGCTGGTGGGTAACAGACGTCTCCGAAAACGTTGAAGCACTTTTGGAAATATGTGATATCTTGATAAACTGAGCAGATATTTGAAGTATACACAGCTACTTTCTCGCCTTAATATATGTTAAAAGTTTATTTTGTGACTCAGA
>NC_140453.1:40777765-40861458 GCF_963576455.1 Neolamprologus multifasciatus | reverse complement strand
GATAACGCCTTAAATATGTGTGTCTGAGTCGTCTATCAAAACTTACATCTATTTATATGAAGTTGTATAAACAATTTATTTCGTCAAGACAGTGAGTTTCCTACGATTACATGCATTTGAATGGGGAACTCGCCCGAAACAAAGTATAGGTTTTCATTATGTGAATAACTTGAAAATCTTAGCTCAAACAGCTTCAAAACCTGTTTGCCCAGCACGGGGATCTTGAACTGTATAAGATAACGCCTTAAATATGTGTGTCTGAGTCGTCTATCAAAACTTACAGCTATTTATATGAAGTTGTATAAACAATTTATTTCGTCAAGACAGTGCGTTTCCTACGATTACATGCATTTGAATGGGGAACTCGCCCGAAACAAAGTATAGGTTTTCATTATGTGAATAACTTGAAAATCTTTGCTCAAACAGCTTCAAAACCTGTTTGCCCAGCACGGGGATCTTGAACTGTATAAGATAACGCCTTAAATATGTGTGTATGCTTCTTCTATCAAGACTTACAGCTATTTATATGAAGTTGTACAAAAACGCTTTATTTCGTCAAGACAGTGCGTTTCCTACGATTACATGCATTTGAATGGGGAACTCGCCCGAAACAAAGTATAGGTTTTCATTATGTGAATAACTTGAAAATCTTAGCTCAAACAGCTTCAAAACCTGTTTGTCCAGCACGGGGATCTTGAACTGTATAAGATAACGCCTTAAATATGTGTGTATGCTTCTTCTATCAAGACTTACAGCTATTTATATGAAGTTGTACAAAAACGCTTTATTTCGTCAAGACAGTGCGTTTCCTACGATTACATGCATTTGAATGGGGAACTCGCACGAAACAAAGTATAGGTTTTCATTATGTGAATAACTTGAAAATCTTAGCTCAAACAACTTCAAAACCTGTTTGCCCAGCACGGGGATCTTGAACTGTATAAGATAACGCCTTAAATATGTGTGTCTGAGTCGTCTATCAAAACTTACATCTATTTATATGAAGTTGTATAAACAATTTATTTCGTCAAGACAGTGAGTTTCCTACGATTACATGCATTTGAATGGGGAACTCGCCCGAAACAAAGTATAGGTTTTCATTATGTGAATAACTTGAAAATCTTAGCTCAAACAGCTTCAAAACCTGTTTGCCCAGCACGGGGATCTTGAACTGTATAAGATAACGCCTTAAATATGTGTGTCTGAGTCGTCTATCAAAACTTACAGCTATTTATATGAAGTTGTATAAACAATTTATTTCGTCAAGACAGTGCGTTTCCTACGATTACATGCATTTGAATGGGGAACTCGCCCGAAACAAAGTATAGGTTTTCATTATGTGAATAACTTGAAAATCTTTACTCAAACAGCTTCAAAACCTGTTTGCCCAGCACGGGGATCTTGAACTGTATAAGATAACGCCTTAAATATGTGTGTATGCTTCTTCTATCAAGACTTACAGCTATTTATATGAAGTTGTACAAAAACGCTTTATTTCGTCAAGATAGTGCGTTTCCTACGATTACATGCATTTGAATGGGGAACTCGCCCGAAACAAAGTATAGGTTTTCATTATGTGAATAACTTGAAAATCTTAGCTCAAACAGCTTCAAAACCTGTTTGCCCAGCACGGGGATCTTGAACTGTATAAGATAACGCCTTTAATATGTGTGTATGCTTCTTCTATCAAGACTTACAGCTATTTATATGAAGTTGTATAAACAATTTATTTCGTCAAGACAGTGCGTTTCCTACGATTACATGCATTTGAATGGGGAACTCGCCCGAAACAAAGTATAGGTTTTCATTATGTGAATAACTTGAAAATCTTAGCTCAAACAGCTTCAAAACCTGTTTGCCCAGCACGGGGATCTTGAACTGTATAAGATAACGCCTTAAATATGTGTGTATGCTTCTTCTATCAAGACTTACAGCTATTTATATGAAGTTGTACAAAAACGCTTTATTTCGTCAAGACAGTGCGTTTCCTACGATTACATGCATTTGAATGGGGAACTCGCCCGAAACAAAGTATAGGTTTTCATTATGTGAATAACTTGAAAATCTTAGCTCAAACAGCTTCAAAACCTGTTTGCCCAGCACGGGGATCTTGAACTGTATAAGATAACGCCTTTAATATGTGTGTATGCTTCTTCTATCAAGACTTACAGCTATTTATATGAAGTTGTATAAACAATTTATTTCGTCAAGACAGTGCGTTTCCTACGATTACATGCATTTGAATGGGGAACTCGCCCGAAACAAAGTATAGGTTTTCATTATGTGAATAACTTGAAAATCTTAGCTCAAACAGCTTCAAAACCTGTTTGCCCAGCACGGGGATCTTGAACTGTATAAGATAACGCCTTAAATATGTGTGTATGCTTCTTCTATCAAGACATACAGCTATTTATATGAAGTTGTATAAACGCTTTATTTCGTCAAGACAGTGCGTTTCCTACGATTACATGCACTTGAATGGGGAACTCGCCCAAAACAAAGTATAGGTTTTCATTATGTGAATAACTTGAAAATCTTAGCTCAAACAGCTTCAAAACCTGTTTGCCCAGCACGGGGATCTTGAACTGTATAAGATAACGCCTTAAATATGTGTGTATGCTTCTTCTATCAAGACTTACAGCTATTTATATGAAGTTGTATAAACGCTTTATTTCGTCAAGACAGTGCGTTTCCTACGATTACATGCATTTGAATGGGGAACTCGCCCGAAACAAAGTATAGGTTTTCATTATGTGAATAACTTGAAAATCTTAGCTCAAACAGCTTCAAAACCTGTTTGCCCAGCACGGGGATCTTGAACTGTATAAGATAACGCCTTAAATATGTGTGTCTGAGTCTTCTATCAAAACTTACAGCTATTTATATGAAGTTGTATAAACGCTTTATTTCGTCAAGACAGTGCGTTTCCTACGATTACATGCATTTGAATGGGGAACTCGCCCGAAACAAAGTATAGGTTTTCATTATGTGAATAACTTGAAAATCTTAGCTCAAACAGCTTCAAAACCTGTTTGCCCAGCACGGGGATCTTGAACTGTATAAGATAACGCCTTAAATATGTGTGTATGCTTCTTCTATCAAGACTTACAGCTATTTATATGAAGTTGTATAAACGCTTTATTTCGTCAAGACAGTGCGTTTCCTGCGATTACATGCATTTGAATGGGGAACTCGCCCGAAACAAAGTATAGGTTTTCATTATGTGAATAACTTGAAAATCTTAGCTCAAACAGCTTCAAAACCTGTTTGTCCAGCACGGGGATCTTGAACTGTATAAGATAACGCCTTAAATATGTGTGTATGCTTCTTCTATCAAGACTTACAGCTATTTATATGAAGTTGTATAAACGCTTTATTTCGTCAAGACAGTGCGTTTCCTACGATTACATGCATTTGAATGGGGAACTCGCCCGAAACAAAGTATAGGTTTTCATTATGTGAATAACTTGAAAATCTTAGCTCAAACAGCTTCAAAACCTGTTTGCCCAGCACGGGGATCTTGAACTGTATAAGATAACGCCGTAAATATGTGTGTATGCTTCTTCTATCAAGACTTACAGCTATTTATATGAAGTTGTACAAAAACGCTTTATTTCGTCAAAACAGTGCGTTTCCTACGATTACATGCATTTGAATGGGGAACTCGCCCGAAACAAAGTATAGGTTTTCATTATGTGAATAACTTGAAAATCTTAGCTCAAACAGCTTCAAAACCTGTTTGTCCAGCACGGGGATCTTGAACTGTATAAGATAACGCCTTAAATATGTGTGTATGCTTCTTCTATCAAGACTTACAGCTATTTATATGAAGTTGTATAAACGCTTTATTTCGTCAAGACAGTGCGTTTCCTACGATTACATGCATTTGAATGGGGAACTCGCCCGAAACAAAGTATAGGTTTTCATTATGTGAATAACTTGAAAATCTTAGCTCAAACAGCTTCAAAACCTGTTTGCCCAGCACGGGGATCTTGAACTGTATAAGATAACGCCGTAAATATGTGTGTATGCTTCTTCTATCAAGACTTACAGCTATTTATATGAAGTTGTACAAAAACGCTTTATTTAGTCAAGACAGTGCGTTTCGTACGATTACATGCATTTGAATTGGTGAATTCGCCCGAAACAAAGTATAGGTTTTCATTATGTGAATAACTTGAAAACCTTAGCTCAAACAGCTTCAAAACCTGTTTGCCCAGCACGGGGATGGATATTGAATCCTATAAGATAACGCCATAAATATGTGTGTCTGAGTCTTCTATCAAAACTTACAGCTATTTATATGAGGTTGTACAAAAACGCTTTATTTCGTCAAGACAGTGCGTTTCCTACGATTACATGCATTTGAATGGGGGAAGTCGCCCGAAACAAAGTATAGGTTTTCATTATGTGAATAACTTGAAAACCTTAGATCAAACAGCTTCAAAACCTGTTTGCCCAGCACGGGGATATTGAACTGTATAAGATAACGCCGTAAATATGTGTGTCTGAGTCTTCTATCAAAACTTACAGCTATTTATATGAAGTTGTACAAAAACGCTTTATTTCGTCAAGACAGTGCGTTTCCTACGATTACATGCATTTGAATGGGGGAATTCACCCAAAACAAAGTATAGGTTTACATTATGTGAGTAACTCGAAAACCTTAGTTCAAACAGCAGCAAAACCTGTTTGCCCAGCACAGGGATATTAAATTCTATAAGATAACGCCATAAATATGTGTGTCTGAGTCTTCTATCAAAACTTACAGCTATTTATATGAAGTTGTACAAAAACGCTTTATTTCGTCAAGACAGTGCGTTTCCTACGATTACATGCATTTGAATGGGGGAATTCACCCAAAACAAAGTATAGGTTTACATTATGTGAGTAACTTGAAAATCTTAGCTCAAACAGCTTCAAAACCTGTTTGCCCAGCACCGGGATGGATATTGAATTCTATGAGATAACGCCATAAATATGTGTGTCTGAGTCTTCTATCAAAACTTTCAGCTATTTATATGAAGTTGTACAAAAACGTTTTATTTCGCCAAGACAGTTACATTCATTTGAATGGAGTTCTGAACAAAGTATATGTTTTCAGTTTGTGAATATCTCAATAATTTTAGCTCAAACAGCTGCAAAACCTTTATGCACAACATGGGGATGTTTAATACTATAAGATTAAGACATAAATGTGATTTTCTACGTTTTCTTTCAATAGTTACAGCTATCTTTATGAAGTTGTACAGAAACTTTTTATAGTAGTCTCAAGCCACGCCGTTCACCTTTGGTTTCGCTGTTTCGCGACCTTTTTTTTGGTGAATTTTGACTTCTTCTTAGTTTTTTTTCTTACAGAGCATTGTGTTCTGCATTCTAATTTGCTGTAGGCCATTGTCAGTCAATCTCATGCTGTGTTTCCTGTACAGTACAAAATCACTCAGCTTGATAAATTTATATAAATCTTTCATCGGTAGCAGAGTGACTCTCAAGTTCTGTACTGTTTCTCAAGTTTTCTCCCCGACAAACACAACGTTGACAATACCTTTTGCACCGTCAAAGGCACGGTGCCTTTGGTTTTATTCTATAATACTGGACCTTTTTTTCTATGAAGATTTTGTGGCGAGCTCAGACAAGGAGGAGACAGAAGTGTCGCTTGGTCTTTCTTCCCCGAGTTGCCAGGGAGCACATCTGGCTTTATTAGAATGCTTCTTTTTACAAAGAACAGGCAAAAAACCCTCTGGTGTAGCATTAGCATTCACCAATGACGCTCTCTCCACCTGGAAAACACACGGTCGCAGAGAGAGTGTCGCACTGTAACGTGACGCCGCCGCCTAGAACAGCAGAACATAGCTGTCAAACCCCAAACAGCCCTGACCCGATACAGTTTGAACTTTGAGAGTGTTTAAACAAGAGAGAAAAGTGTGAAAATGTTAATACCTCTCTGAGATAAATATATAACGTGTGTAGTGAGGGGTTTTACAGCCTTAAAACATCTATAATAATTGTAAAAAAAATTAAGTTGGCTTATTTGCGGACTTGGAACATAACTCCCACGATAAACAAAGGACCACTGTATTTCGCCCAGACAATGCTATTCTTACTGTTAAACGCATTTCAATGGCATTCTCGCCCGAAACAGAGTGGTTTTCCATTTTGTGAATAACTGGAAAGTCTTAGATCCAACATCTGCAAAACCTGTTTGCACAACATGGTGATGTTGAATTCTGTAAGATTCAGCCATTAACATGCTTGTCTGAGTCTTCTTTCAATACTTACTGCTATCTTTATGAAGTTGTACCAAAACGCTTTATTTCGCCCAGACGAGGCGATTCCTACTATACTAATTTCAATGGCGTTCTCGCCAGTGTAGTTTTTCATTTTCGCTTTCAGTTTGCCAACTACCTTAGAAGAAAGTATGTAGTAAAGCAAAGTAAGTTTACAATAAATTCTTAATATATGCACACCAGTAACACCCCACAAGAATTGCGGTTTATGAGATGCTAGTTGGGCGCTAGTCTTAATCAAGTCTCAATCAAACTCAATCAAGACCTTATGCTTGTCCATTTTTAAAACCCCTTTTTCTAAACTAGTGAAACAACCTTTACCCAGAACAGTTTAAGCCGTCATAACTTATAATGTTGTACTCATACTGATCAAAGGAGCTTGCAAAGAGCTTGCAAAGAAAAGCGTCTGGACTTCTTTAAGTCTTTAAGTCCAGACTTAAAGACCTAAAGAAGTCCAGCGTCTTTACTCATACTGATAATGTTCCACTTTAAGCAGCAGTCCTGCAATATAATGTAAACACTGAAATTTACACAACACCTAGTCATTTAAATGGACACAATTACACGTAAATTTATGACAAATCTTTTAGCTTTAATTTGTGGATTTTAAGCAGTTACGTAGTAATAAACTTACTGGTTACATGTGTGAAATTTGATGATCAGCCACTCAATCTGCATGTGGATCAGAAAATAAAAAGCTCACATCGTACAGTTATCTAGGATAAGGGCAATGGGCACGACTAGGATTTGGGTTTGATTAACATGCACCATTTACCATGTTTTACAGTACCTACTTGCAGCACATGTATGGCAAAGCTTTTAAAAATGTATTCAAATTAATTTCTAAAATAAAATCCAGTAGTTTCTGCAAATATGTCAATTTAGCATGTGAATAAAATGAAACCAAGCCAGTGATCTGGTGGATGTTCAGATGTTGAGAAAGCTCACAGAGTCCTGGAACACAACCTTAACTCTTTTTCATTCAGTCAGTATTTTTCATCTTTACTCTGGATTCGCATATCTCTGCCCTTGCAATGCCAGCCAGTGAGAGATCAGGCGTGCACCAAATGTTGATGTGTTTTGTTGAGTGGAACGTTGAGGGAACAGAAATTGCATTTTTTTTCCTGTTACATCATATAAAAGAGCCAAGTAGACAGACTTCAAGTAGATTATGGAGTATGTATATGTTACATCCTGGTGAGCACATCTGTCTGAATAAACAGAAAAATTCATACATTGTGACAGAAATATAATAACCAATAAAATCAAATGTTAGTTATAAAACATTAAAGACAAAGTACAACATCTCTCTCTTAATGGAAAATAGGATTAGTGCATCATTATGACATTTTCTCATCAACTAAATGGTACAGGTAGCAAAATACTACCGCATAAAAAAGAAAAAAAATCTGTTGTAATTTATCATTTTTACTCTAGCAGTGAAAAACTCAGGCAACTCTGTCTGATTGAAAACCACACTGACATGAAGCTCCAGAATGTATCAAGAACACTTTATCAAATCTACATTTGTTGAGGCAACTAGGGGTAGCTAGTTGAGGTCTGCATAAGTGTACTAGTCCAAGTATTTCTCCTCCCCATGAATTCAAAGGTGGCTGAACCTTTTCAGACATGGTTTCAGTTCCAGAGAAGCAGACTGCTGCCGGTCAACGCAGTTAAGCTTCCCGTTTAGTTCAGCTTTTTTTTTTTCTCAAAAAGAGTTTTTGCAGAACCATATATCAGAACATTAGACAAAGTTTCGAAGGTCATTTTTTGAGCTATGGTTTTGGTTGCCGAAAAGCAGGACAACCATCTAAGTAATGCTGCTCCCTGCTGGTGGTTACAGTAAGAGGGAGGGAGGAACAAAGCTTTGGAAAGTTCAGGCACATGACTTACAGTTAAACCTACACCTGGGCAAAAATATTCTTTACAAGAACCCTAAAATTAAAGAATAATACCAGCATCATTTGAAGTTATAGCTTATTTACCTTTACCATGTTCATTGTTAAATGTAACGTGTAACACTTGATCCATGTTAAAGGCATGAGAAGCCTGAACAACAGGCACAAACTACAAATTTCTTTAGACATGAAGGCATGAAGACCATTTCAGATAAAGAAAGTGCTACGTGTGATTTTCTATGGAGTCCATTTACATCTACGCTACTTTTCAACCCAGTATTCCTCTAAATTAGTTCATCGTGGTATAGGCTGGGTTGTTTTAAAGGAGTACTTGTGTATTAGAAGAACAAGAAAAGGAATAAAGTAAAGATTTTAAAGAGTCACTGGAGGTAGCAGAAACAGACCATGTTCAAATGAAGTGGCATGATGACAGCTTTTTAGATGAAATGCCACCCAAGACTTAACTGGAACACAACATTGTATTCCTCCCTCGTACTTCTTTTTATTCTTGTGCCAACTCCAGTCTGTGCTGTTTCCTGATCTTTCCTCTGCTACAAGAGGTCAGGGAGATGGCTGTACACAGAGTCCAGCAGCTTCTGGCTGGCCTCCTGACTCTTCACTCCTGCAATCTCAAAGAGCCTGTCCAGTTTGTCCTCAGCGGCTGGGATCTGTTCGATGATATGCAACTCCTCTGGGTTCAGGATGTGCAGCATGTCGTCAAAGATGGGCTGCAGGTCACATGGGTCCAGACGCACCTGTCGGAGCACTGTGTCTTTCTTCTCTGAAAGACAAAAAAGAGACAAAGATTATCCTAAGCAATGTTCCCTCTAATTTTTCATGTGTCTGAGTGAACACACAAACTCCCTGAGCGATCCCTTGGACCAGTGTGAGCAACAGCAGACGTGTGCACTGTGGTCACGCCAGCATCGAATCCATCCAAGTTAGATGGTTTATTAAAATAATCAAATTACAGCATTTACATTTATGTTAGACTACTTTTAATTAACTGATTTAGACCACTTAAAATGAAAATTATAAAACAATCTTGTTCATGACCTGTTTAGTATGTTATTACTATTGGAAGTAAAAATAACTTGAACTCCAATTTTGAAAACAACTGCCTTTCTTTTTTCTTTTTTAAATAAAGCTCTGACTTATTATGAGTATGAGTCTGTGGTCTGGGAGAGAGTCCTGTAAGTCTCTGTCTGCAAAATACAGTATATAATGACCAATGTTGGGCAATTAATTATATAGTTACTTCTTCAAAAAAGTGACTGAGTTATGCAAACAACAAAGTTTTTTGCAGCTATTTACCGAATAATGCAGCCAAGCGTTTTTTAAAATAAGCATTTCAAACTATTTACAGAACAATCAGGTGTTCTGCATCAAATAATAATAATTTCTGTCCACTATGTGGACTGTAGGCCTGACAACAGGAGATGTATGACTCCTGTAACACCTGTAACATTTAGCAGTCGCCTCATTGTTCTGACACACACAACAAAACTATTGACTACACTACACACTAACTACACAAGATTTGCGCTAAATGTCGCAAATCTCTCACATCTAAAAACACCGCCGTCACTCCTAAAACTTCCCCCTCCCTAAACAACTAAATGCCATGTTGCCATATCATTCATTTTTTGATTGGTCGACATGGTACTTTTTTTGATGAGTAGGAAAGTTTGTTTCTTTATTTGCTTCTTACCTGCCATCCCTTTGTTGTTTACAATTGTGTTTTATTTAGTTACCCCTCGTGTGTCATAGTGGTCTGATCAGCCATTATATGTATGTCATTTCATGTCGAGGTCAATTATGTTTGTTTGGGCAGTCATTTGGTTTGTTAAGTTTGCAGTTTTTGCCTGAGTTGAGTTTTGTTTATTTGACCTCTTTTATGAGCTGAACATTTATTACTTTTGTAAATATGATTTTGGGGGGTTAAATAAATAAAAACCATATTTTTCTAATAATTCCTGGGACTCCTCCTGTTTGTCAACTTGGTCCATCACATCAGACCAGAAATTTCTTCTTTATCTTCATTTCAGGTTTCTAAGATTTCAAAATATGACCCAAGATTTGTTTTGGTGAGCCTGTTGTGGTCTGTGGGTGGTTTTCCTCTTTGTGATTACACACTGTCACATTTCAAAGCACTGGCAGGTCATGTGGGACCATCTGTCCTTCTAGTTTAGTTGAATATGAAGTGCAAGTGGATACTTCTGGAGGATGCACCAGCAAATGCACCGAGAAGTGCCACTAACCAAGGGAAGCTGGGAACTGCAAAGGCGTTCCTAGACCACCAAGCACCGCAAAAGCACCAAATGAATTGAACCATCCTTGGAACTTAATTGGAATAGATCTGTTTGTGGTCATGTCTCACCTTTGGTAATGAAGGAGCCATTCCTACTCAGGGCGGAGTCTTTGCTGGAGGTAGAGTCGCAGCGAAGCAGGGGCTCCGATTCATCAGGGAAGAAGCCTTTGGTGCGGTCCACTGGTGACTGCTCCAAACCCATGCCACTGACCCGGCCCATGCTACTGTTGCTGGCAATGCTGATAGGAGACTCTGTGGGCTTCTGGATTGGACTGTGTCTATTGCTTACATTCCCTGAGGTCATCAGCTGGTTGACGTCAAACTGCAAATATGAAGGAGGAGTGGAAAGTGAGGAAAAGAAGAGGAAGATGATGAGAAGGGGAATTGAGAAGAGGAAAAAAAACATTTTAGGAGATTGGTGGAAATGGCTCTTAACGACAATATGATTGATGATATATGGCACAAAGGTCCAGAAGATAATGACCCTTAGTTGAATCGCTGAAAGTGCAGAGACATATTATATTTATGTAAAGAAGATGTTAAGTTTGACAGGCTTTTACAAAGAAACTTTGAATGCAGTTGCTGGAGAAACTCATGATAAGATGCAATGTAATAACACCAAAAGGTTCCTGGCTACAGCTGACTCCCATTAACAAGATCTGAACATTTATTGGCTCAGAATGTCTGCTGCATGGTCATCAGTTGAACCTGTACCTCTCTTAACCTGAAGATGCCGCTAAGTAACATTTAGGTAATACAGAACTATATATGCCCAGTTTGCACAATATAGATAATCAGAGTGTAACCTCCAGCACTGCTATAAATTTGGGTATTAACATATATGTCAAATTAAATACTAGTGACGCTGGAAAGCTAGAGAAGTAATCTTCTGCTTCCTTTGTCACTAGCCACAGAGGTATTGTTAGGCTAATAAAGGGGAGATGTAGCTGTCAATGACTGGCAGAGAGAAAATCAATCAGGAAGGAAAAGCACACCGAAAATGGACCTCCAAGAAAACATCTGATCCACAAAACAAGACTACTCATTAATATGGCTTGAATGCCTTGCAAAGAAAAAGCCATCATCCTAAGCTGAGTCATTGTAAGTGCTAATACTACCACCCAAATTATGGACAAAGGCCAAACTGACTTTTTATGTGAATAGTTTTGGATGTTTATCAGTTAGAATGATCATTACATCATTTGTTCCTATGTTCCCTGGTTGCCAAAACTTGAGAAAGTACAATCTAGACTTCAGAGGGTTAATAATGTCCATACTATCATTTTAGCTGGCCTGGGAGTGATTTTCCATCTTTCTTCTTCTTCTCATGTTTTTCCCTATAGTTGCACCACTTCTCTTCCCCTCAACCCTTCTTCTTCTCCCTCTCTCTCTGTCTTTAGTATGGCAGTAGACCTGTGGTTTGAACTAGTACCAACTGGTTTTTGGGATGAGATCATGAGAGTACTTGTTGTTTTTCACAGCCCAGGCAGGCCTAAAGGTCGTTGCACAGGTCATTTTACTCACCACACACACTGGAAACGGTCTGAAAACTAGATGGGACAACAATAACACAAACTGAATTAAAGTGCTTTAAACTCAGCTTCTTTCTTCTTTGTTTTTTTTCTCCATTCCATAATGTCTGGGCCGATGCGCTGCAGCATGACACATGATGTTAACGAAACAAATGCGCTCTGTTTGTCTAACAAAGGCAAGTTTACTTAAAGTATATGCACAGACGCACATATGCACACAGTCTCAAAGACACACTGGCTTTCATACAAGAGCACTAGAGCAGAACAGTTTGATGGGGCAGATGGAGCGAGATACATCCTCACAGGATGAAGCATTAAGGTAAAAGGAAGTCACCTCAGTGTAATAGCAGATCTTATTCTGGCTGCTGAATCTGCCAATTCAATGCAGTTTAAACATCTTTCATTTAGTCCGCCACTTCAGAAAATATATACTGGCCTGAAGTTTTTCACAAAATTTTCTGAAAAATTAAAACACAACTACATAGGTCCCTGGCCAGCCAATCACCCGTGAGTCCTGAAACGCTTTGATTTCGATAGAGGAAGGCGGGGCCACATGAGGCCAGGGGCCGTAACACCCCTCCCCTTAAATTACCAACTATGTTGGGCAAAAGGAGATATTAGGAACTGAACAAAAACAAAGAACAAACACCACAAAACATGTTTACAACCAGAACAGACCATCAGCCAAAACATTTTCAGACCCCTTTTTGTGGTGAATACTTAAGTTGTATTCCTGCAGCAACAGAGCCCAGCGCATAAGGCACTGCTTATGATTAAACATGCGAGCAAGGAACACAAGTGGGTTGTGGTCAGTGTACACAACAAGAGGTAACATGCTGGACCCCAGGTATACATGAAAGTGCTGAAGAGCCAACAACAAAGCCAGGGTCTCCTTTTCAATGGTGGAGTAGTTTAACTAATTTTTATTAAACTTGCGGGAAAAGTAACAAATGGAGTGGTCCAAACCCTGCAAGTCTTCTTGCAACAGCACTGCCCCAGCCCCGACAGCACTGGCATCAACCTCAAGTTTGAATGGTCGCGTCAAATCAAGTGCAGCCAACACAGGAGTGTGGCAGAAGAGGGCTTTTGCACTCTCAAAAGCATCTTGACACTCACTTGACCATAGAAACTCAACCTTTAGGCTGAGTAGGTCAGTCAGTTGCTTGACTACAGAGAAGAAATTTTTACAAAAGTTTCTGTAGTAGCCCACCATCCCTAGAAACCTACACAACTCACGTCTGGTGCTAGGTATGGGGAACTCTTTAATCACTGCCACTTTTGCATCAATGGGCCGGACCTGTCCACGTCCCACCTCCCTGCCCAAGTACGTCACTGTAGCTTTGGCAAACTCACACTTAGCTAAGTTGAGAGTTAGAGTAGCTTGAGCCAAACGGTGAAATACCTGGCGTAGAGTTTCCAAATGCTCTTTCCATGTTTCAGTATAAATTACTAGATCATCTAGGTAGGCACTGCAGTTGGACAGGCCACGGAGGACTTTATTTACCAGCCTCTGGAAGGTGGCAGGAGCATTACACATGCCGAATGCCATGACTATGTACTGTAGAAAATCATCAGGTGTTACAAAGGCAGAGATGTTAGAG
Source organism: Neolamprologus multifasciatus (assembly GCF_963576455.1). NCBI lineage: Eukaryota > Metazoa > Chordata > Actinopteri > Cichliformes > Cichlidae > Neolamprologus > Neolamprologus multifasciatus. Next base: position 40,847,829 of record NC_140453.1, on the reverse strand, counting down.
GCACGCTCAGTTAAAGGGACCTGCCAGTAACCTTTAAGAAGATCTCATTTAGTGCCATACTGAGCAGTCCCAATACTGTCCACACAAATCTCAATTCTTTGGAGAGGATGTGAGTCAGCCACAGTCACAGAATTCACCTTCCATAAGTCTGTAATAAAACGGGGCGAGCCATCTGGCTTAGACTCCACTATACAAGGTGAGCTCCAGGGGCTTTGACTGCAACATGGCTTAGCTAAGCTTCTATGGGCTTCTATGGGCTAAAAATGTGGTCATAAATATTTTGTACTTGTAAATCAGTTTTGTACTTGTTAATCAGGATTTGTGTGTGTAAAAAAGATTTGTATGTGTAAAAAGAATTTGTGTGTGTGTAAAAAGATTTGTATGTGTAAAAATAATTTGTGTGTGCGTAAAAAAGATTTGGATGTGGACTTAGCCAAAAAAAAAAACCCTGCAAGTTACAAGTGTCGGAGGGGCACTTTTTTGAACTGCAGGTCCTTGAAGGGTAATACAGTTTGTAGCTGGAGGATCTCTATATAAATATCCGACAGCAGTTAGGTCCCCTAACTTTCAGCAGCTGTTGAAAGGATAAAGTTGTGGTATGTCAGTGGTTAGAAATACCATTATTAATTTAGGATTAGTTTAACATAAAGTCAGGGCTGACCCGGGACCATTGCTGTGAGTCACAGTGCGCAGCATAAAAGTCCTTTCACATCGGACGCAGGATGTGCTGCTAATGCTATGCTAACTAAAAGCAAAGGATCCAGAATTTGTTGCGCTGGCTGCTGAGCTCTGTGGGTTTTTACAGCAGCTCTACCTGTACTACATGCATCTGCTCCTTGTCGTTTCTATCTCTGACTTTATGTCCTCTACAAGAGTTTCTGTTTTTTTTGCTAGTTCTTCAAATGTTCAATAAAAACATGTATGCTAATTCATAACGAAGAAAGCTTTGTAATGAAGAACCAAACCAAACTTGAACGACCACAGACAAGAGTCCAGTTTGGTTTGGTTCTTCATTACAAAGCTTCCTTCGTGGTGATGAAGGAGAATGCTGGGTTGGCATGTAAAAGGGCATTTATTCCCTTCAAAGACCTGCAGTTCAAAAAAGCGCCCCTCCGACAGCCAAACCCATCTGTTCTCTGATTGGATTGTTACATTTGTGATTGACATGACATTGACCAATCAGATGAAAGGAAGAAAAATAGGGTCAAAATTCGTACTTGTAACTTGCAGGGTTTTTTTTGGCTAAGTCCACACAAATCTTTTTTATGCACACACAAATCTTTTTTACGCACACACACAAATCTTTTTTACACACACACACACACAAATCTTTTTCACACACACACACAAAGTACAAATATTTATGACCACATTTTGAGCCCACAAACCTCCAGTGTCCCTTAAAATACGCACAGGTTTTAAATCAGATGGATTGTCTGTTAGTGATACTGAGCCATCAAAAATTAATGGTTCGAAACAGGGGTCCGGCACCTTACCACCACAACCATGGACGTCATTACAGGCCTCAGCTTTCACAAAACCCACCCCTTTGCGTTGCTGAGCATTTGATGTTTTGCATTTTAAGGCTAAACAGTCAGCAATCACATGTCCAGCTTTATGACAGTAAAAACATTCACGGTTTTCCCTGGAACCAGACACTTTAGCCGTGTGGGGCTGTTGCACAGCGCTAACCCGTGGCTTCTCACTGCCAGTAAACGAGGCTTTATGAGTGAGCACAAACTCATCAGCAAGAACAGCAGCAGATGCGAGCAAAGTCGCTTTCTGCTCATTTAAATATAGCACAATACACTCAGGAATGCATTTCTTAAAATCCGCTAACAAAACTAACTCGCGCAAAGTGTCATAGTCACTCACTTTTGAAGCAACGCACTGTTTATCAAAGAGAATCCCCTTTTCTCTAGCAAACTCTACATACGTTTGGGTCAGCAATTTCTTCTGCTGGCGAAACCTCTGGCTTCGGGGACTAACTCATATGCCTGCGAAACAGCTGTTTTAATGCACGCATAGTCTAAACTGTCCTTTAAAGAAAGCGAAGCCACCACCTCTTGGGCTTTGCCAGAGAGTTTGCACTGTAACAAAAGAGGTCAAATATCACTAGGCCACTGCAACGCACCAGCGATATGCTCAAATGCTGCAATGTATCAACCTCAGTTTCTCTAAAAGTGGGCACTAAAGAAATGCACTTACTGATATCAAAAGCAGAAGCGGACGAGGAGGTGGAACCGGAATTGTCAGCAGAGGTAGACGAGGCTGGTGGCTGAGACTCCAGCTCAAGCTTTCGCAGCCTAACGGCTTTGTCTGCCTCTATCTCCAGCCTTCGTATTTCAAGCTCTAGCTGAGCCCACCTGTTCTGGGCCTTCTCCTCAGCCTCCAATTGGAGACGTGCCAGCCGCACTTTCAGCCGAGCTCCTTCTCTGCCTTCTGAACTCCCAGAGAAGAGTGGATCATAGCGAGGAAGCGTGCGCGGCGTTTTTCCCCGCTCATCCCCCTCGCCATCCCCACAAGAACCATTCTTGTGGCCCTCCTCAACTATGGTAGCTTGGCGTGGCACACCAGAGACCACAGGCAAAACAGGCGCTTGACTCACACCAGCTTCCACCAACTTGTCCACCACTAAAGCTTTCAAATCACACTTACGGAGTGTGATTTGCAGCTGAAAGTTATCCACAATTTGCAGCAAATCATTTTTACGACAGCTATTAATAATCCCAATAGATGGGGCATCTATAAAGTGCTGTAAACAAAACGTAGCCGACACAGTGCCTAAAGCGATAGGGCTACTCTAAAACAAACGTCCCTTTTTTTTTTCTCTCTTCCCCCACAGAAACAAAGACCCCCTATGAGGGATCCCGGATGAGCCCGCACTTATGTTACGACCCGGCTCTGCTAGGCGACAGGGGATGTAACATAAATGAGCCCAGTGACAGGAGGGATAGATAAAAAGAAAAACATAAGGTTTATTACCACAACTGAAAACCGTAAGTGAAACAACTCACTATGTAATAGGGTGACTTAAACAAACATAACAAACAACTCATATATTCAAATAACACTAATAACACTAGTAGGACACTAATCATCTCACAGGCAGCTACCCAAAACAAAACAAAGGTTCAAAGGCAGCGTTACTTGTAACGCCGTTATTCCGATCACTGTATTTAACTGTGCTTCACTGTGGCAGGAAGGGTAAAAAAAAACATTGTAGTTTTTCGTATATACAGTTCACACAGAAGAAGAGGAAGAAAGCTAAGAGGTCGAAAGGACTTCAGAAAAACACCTAAACATAATATACCATGTTCTGACTGAGATATTTAAAAAAAAAAATTAAAGCGTACAGCTCTGCTATTACTTCCAACATAAATGAAGACAGAAAACTAAACAACAGTGACGGTTGTTGTGTGATTCTTACTCTGAATCTGAATCAGTACGCGGGACCACTGTGTGCGGTAAGACTAACTCTTTACTCACAGAATCACCGACTCCCGGCATGCATTTCCAGTGCGTAACTAGGAATGGGTATTGTTTAGGTTTTATCCGATACCAGTACCAAACCGGTACTTTTGAAACGGTCCCGGTGCTTAAACGGTGCCCGAACCGGTGCTTAAAGAATGGAGAACACAAAATTGGTCCAAAAACCTCTCATGTTCAGCTGTTTTTTTGTAAAAAGATGACAATGTTAGCCTTTTCTGCAGCTATAGGGGATTTATGGCATCACTCTTGGCTGGAAGAAGTGCTTAAACAATGGAAAAAACAAACTTTGTCCAAAAACCTCTCATGTTTAGCTGTTTTCCACTTTTTCTTTGGCTTTTATTTGGCTTAGCCTTTTTGGCAAGGGTGAAGGGAGTACCTGCCATCAAACAAGAAGACAGCCGCATGCAACTATGACTGTGTTTGCTAGTTCACCTTACATGCATTAATTTAATAACGTGGTTAGCCTACTCAACGTAAATTAAACACGAACAACATTAAGCTACTCGCGCAGAGAAGAACGGCTGCTGCTGCCATCATCATCCGTTATCATTTCTGCTACACTAGCAGGACTAGGGGCCAGGACTCTACTCTTCTGGTTTTTGGGGGATGTTGCTAACTCCAGGTCAGATAACAGGCAACCCACGCGCAGTAGATGTGCACCGTGTGAGGACTCGCAGCAAGCTATCAAATACGGCGCATTTTTCGGCTTTTAACAAAATGCTATACGTCGCCAGGTGTTTCATTAGATTCGAGGAGTTACGTCCTTTGCACAGTATCGTCTTAAAGCACTTGTTGCAGGCTGCTGAGTTTGCATCTTTTGCTGTGAAGTACAGCCAGACTTTGACCGCTTCGCTTTGGGCAATTTTAATCTGTAGCTCTGCTCTAAAAGAACGTACGTACCTGGGCCCGCCTACTACGCTCGCAAAGTTAAAATGATTGGCTGGAATCCAAAGTGTATGACATCTCAGGGGAAGAAAAGCACCGAAATAAAGCACCGAAATGTGCGCTGCTTTTTGGTCTGGTTACTACCGTTTATGTCAGAACTGGTGCCATAATGGCACTGGATACCGCTACCCATCCCTATGCGTAACACGTAATTACACAGTCGAACAATAAACACATACTGCCCATACATCAAATATACCAGGGGCAATTATGAATACACCACAGTTGTAGGGTTGAAATTGTTCTAACTGGTATATTATGAAGTGCTACATGATCACTAGCAACACAGCTATATTAACATAACATTCAGTGGCTTGCAAAAGGCCCCCTTGAGCCACAGATTCTCAATTGGATTTAGATCTGGACTTTGACTGGGCCATTCTAACACATGGATATGTTTTGTTTTAAACCATTCCATTGTTGCCCTGGCTTTATGTTTAGGGCCGTTGTCCTGCTGGAAAGTGAACCTCCGCCCCAGTCTCAAGTCTTTTGCAGACTCCAAGAGGTTTTCTTTCAAGATTGCCCTGTATTTGGCTCCATCCATCTTCCCATCAACTCTGAACAGCTTCCCTGTCCCTGCTGAAGAGAAGCACCCCCAGAGCATGATGCTGCCACCACCATATTTGACAGTGGGGATGGTGTGTTCAGAGTGATGTGCAGTGTTAGTTTTCCGCCACACATAGCGTTTTGCATTTTGGCCTCATCTGACCAGAGCACCTTCTTCCTAGGGATGGGTACCGGTATCCGGTGCCATGATGGCACCGGATACCGGTGCCATCATGGCACCGGACATAAACGGTAGTAACCAGACCGAAACGGTAGTAACCAGACATAAACGGTAGTAACCAGACCGAAAAGCAGCGCACATTTCGGTGCTTTATTTCGGTGCTTTTTTTTCCTGAGCTGTGGTACACTTTCTTCTTCCTTACATTTATATTGGCGGTTGGCAAACAACTGAAAGGTGCATTACCGCCACCAACTGGTATGGAATGATACACTTTAGATTCTAGCCAATCATTTTACGTTTCCGGATAGTAGGCGGGTCCATGTACGTACGTTCTTTTAGAGCAGAGCTACAGATTAAAAATGCCCAAGGCGAAGCGGTCAAAAGTCTGGCTGTACTTCACAGCAAAATATGCAAACTCAGCAGCCTGCAACAAGTGCTTTAAGCTGATACTGTCAAAGAAGGTAACACCTCAAATCCGATGAAACACCTGGCGACGGATAGCGGTTTTTTTTTTTAAAGCCGAAAAATGCGCCGTATTTGATAGCTTGCTGCAAGACTTCACACCAGCGCATCGACTGCAGGTGGGTTGCCTGTTATCGGACCCGGTGTTGTGCCAAAAAGTGATTGTCTGCCAAAAACTGATTTCCGGTATTTGCCAAAAACTGATTGCTCGTATTTAAACTGCTATAAGTAACTTGTTGGGCTATAATATGTGAAACATATGTCAAATGCATGGCTTATGGATGACATAAAGTCATCTTGAGCCACAAACAACAGTCGTGTAACAAGGTAGAAGCCGCAATCAGTTTTTGGCAGTGACTTTTATATAACCTTTATTTATGCAGCTAAAAAAAATCTCATTAACATTAAAAATGTCTTTTGTAAGAGTAAGTGGGCCAAGAGGACAGAAGAAATGGCAGCAAATATTACAATAGTTCTGTAAAAATATTTTAAGTGGGGATAAAGGACCGGATTGGTTATAATGTAAGTACAATAACACAGAGTTGTAAAGATACTTGAAAAACGGATAATTTTTTAATTCTCTATATGACCCCTTTGTAAACCCTGTTCACCGAAGTGTATTTACGAACATACGTAAAGATATTACACATAAAAAATACACAATAACATTGGAAATCAGTTTTTGGCAGACAATCACTTTTTGGCACAACACCGGAGTTAGCAACATCCCCCAAAAACCCGAAGAGGAGAGTCCTGGCCCCTAGCCCTGCCAGTGTAGCAGAAATGATGACGGATGATGATGGCAGCAGCAGCCGTTCTTCTCTGCGTGAGTAGCTTAGTAGGCTAACCACGTTATTAAATTAATGCATGTAAGGTGAACTAGCAAACACCGTCATAGTTACATGCAGCTGTCTTCTTGTTTGATGGCAGATACTCCCTTCACCCTGGCCAAAAAGGCTAAAATGACCAAAGAAAAAGTGGAAAACAGCTAAACATGAGAGGTTTTTGGACAAAGTTTGTGTTTTTTCCATTGATTAAGCACTGCTTCCAGCCAAGAGTGATACCATAAATCCCCTATAGCTGCAGAAAAGGCTAACATTGTTATCTTTTTACAAAAAAAACAGCTGAACATAAGATGTTTTTGGACCAATTTTGTGTTCTCCATTCTTTAAGCACCGGTTTGAGCACCGTTTAAGCACCGGCACCGTTTCAAAAGTACCGGTTTGGCACCGGTATCGGATAAAACCTAAACGATACCCATCCCTACTTCTTCCACATGTTTTCTGTGTCCCCCACATGGCTTGTGGCAAACTGCAAATGGGACTTCTTATGGTTTTCTGTTAACAATGGCTTTCTTCTTACCACTCTTCCATAAAGGCCAACTTTGTGCAGTGCACAACTAATAGTTGTCCTATAGACAGATTCCCCCACCTGAACTGTAGATCTCTGCAGCTCGTCCAGAGTCACCATGGGCCTCTTGGCTGCATTTCTGATCAGCACTCTTCTTGTTTCGCCGTGGGATGTTCAAGGCCTGCTTTAAATTTCTCAATAACTTTATCCCTGACCTGTCTGGTGTGTTCTTTGGACTTCATGGTGTTGTTGCTCCCAACATTCTCTTAGACAACCTCTGAGGCCGTCACAGAGCAGCTGTATTTGTACTGACATTAGATTACACACAGGTGCACTCTATTTAGTCATTAGCACTCATCAAGCAATGTCTATGGGCAACTGACTGCACTCAGATTAAAGGGGGCTGAATACTTTTCAGTTATTTATTTGTAAAAAATGTTTGGAATCATGTATGATTTTCGTTCCACTTCTCAAGTGTTCACCACTTTGTATTGGTCTTTCACATGGAATTCCAATAAAATTTATTCATGTTTGTGGCTGTAATGTGACAAAATGTGGAAAAGTTCAAGGGGCCGAATACTTTTGCAAGCCACTGTATAATGCAACAACATGGGATTAGAGCAGCTGTGAGAGAATTCAACATTACTGAATCAATGCACCTTCCGTACCGGAAGTGGAGCAGGCAAGAAGAATGAGTTGAGTAAAGTTTGACTTATCTGACTGTTTTCTTTTGCTTAATGCGCCTTATAATCCAATGCGCATTATGTATGAAAACAGACCCGCTCATCGGCAGTGTGTCTTATAATCCAGTGCACTTTATGGTCCGAAAAATATGGTAATCAAGAGTAAACAGGATTCATGAGTCAACAAAGCTCTGAGCTGATCTGGCATCACTGGAGTTAAGAGGGCAGGAAACCTACATCTAATAGACAGCAGGTCAAGATGGCTCTGGATTAGGAAGGAAAGTTGTGCCCTGATTGGTCACCTGGGAAAGAGTGTCTGATGTTGCAAGCACAATCTGATGACTAGGAGTTTTTCTGGTGACTAAATTACTAGTTATTAAACCATGTAACTGTTACATTTTTCAGATTTTGCCCGAAGGATTTGTTCCCTTTCAGCCAAAAGGCTATGAGTTCACAATACAAAATCTGAGTAAAACCAGGCTCATGCTCAGTGCTCCAATTCAGCCTAAAGGCAGTTGATGAAATGTCAGTTAAAATTAATTTGCAGGCCCATGTTTGTTGGACACAAATTTGTTAATAATACATTGAATGGTTGGCGTAATTAACTGTTGCTCTTGAGCTAAATCCAGATTTGAATTTGAATCCAAAAACTGCTTTAAGCATTCTTTACCAATGGTGTGGGGTTAATTTAGCCTTGGCAGAGGTATGCAGTCCCTGATTGTTATCTTACCCCTAATATCTTGTCACTGGAAATAATATTCTGATTATTACTTAGTGATGAAAGACAAATTTAGAATTAGATGGTGCATTTATTTATTTATTTTTATTTTTTTACAAGAACAAGGCTCTGAGTGTTTAGTGCTGACCTTGGTGAGCATGGTAAAGAACACTAATTTGATACACATCACTGGGAGTTTAGAAGAGAAGGATGAAGGAAAAGGAAGAGAAAAGTAAATGGTGATGAAGGATCCGGCATGTTCTCTATGTGTCCCCATTTGACTACAGCAGGAGCTGTACAGGCTGTTCACTGAGGCTGGACACATGTGCTGTTTACTAAGATAGCAGCAGGAGAGGGAGAGAGAGAGAGAGAGAGAAGAGGCAGTCGCTCCATAAATCGGTTGTTAAGCTTAACGTGGGAATGCTTTACAAACATTCAGAAATGGACTTACACACTTGCTTTACTTCTCTCGGGGATAACTTTGTCGGAGATGAAATGCTGGGTTGGTAGCGAAGCTCCATGAGTACCATTCACAGAGAGTTGGGGAATGGCTGCAATCACAGCATTGTAAGATGGCGAAAGATGTACCCTTAGGCCCCCTCCTTGATTCAAAAATGGTCTTTCCCTTTTCACGTAAATGGCCTCCTTGACTCCGCGCTCAAACCACTCCGCGCTTCCTCACTGTCCATCCTCATACTTGAAAGAGTGTCCGCTGGCCTATAGGTGTAAATAGACTGCAGAGTCCTGGCCTGACGAGGTAGCTCTTCTGTGTTGTGCCATCCGCTTCGCCAGAGGTTGTTTGGTTTCCCCGATGTATAAATCCTGGCAATCCTCCTGGCACTTAACAGCGTACACTATGTTACTCTGTTTGTGTCGGGGGACCCGATCGTTGGGGTTGACCAATTTTTGGCGCAGCGTGTTTTGGGGTTTAAAAGCCACAGAGACCTGGTGTTTAGAAAAAATGCGTCTCAACTGTTTATAAGATTGGGGAAAACTGCAGTCAGCTGAGACTGAAGAAGTCACTTGGATGAGTGACGAAACGTTTCTCCCACAAAACGTTTCTCCCACAAAACACTACGTCCAGATGAACAATTTCAACTTTTGGAGAGGTACTTTTACTCGGCAATATTTGGCAAAATTTGACTCATTACTTTGTTTTAAATAATTAGTTTAATAATCAGATAATACTGCTAATAATGGATCATGCTGCCAGTGGAGTTTCTTGTAACTCCTTTACCAATCAGATGCAGTCACATGACCAGTTTGAAACTGTGGCAGACAGAGCGGCCCAAGTGTTTTAAAGTAGCGTGTAGATACATGGAAAGAAGAAACACATGAAAACATGGCAGAGTCAACTGTCTCCGGTAGAATTGAAGAGGATGAACACCCTTGGCCTCATATACAAAGATTGTTTCACTTAAAAGCAGTACAAAAGAACAGCTACTGTATGTTTTCAGTGTTGGTTTCTACAGTGTGAGCCAAAGCAAACCGACTTTTCAGCGGGAAAAAACTCAACTCATGTAACCTGTGGAAACGTGTCGCAGTAAGTTTACTCTAAATATATTTTTAGCTTTGGTTAGTTTGATATCAGTCTTATGTTACATGCTATGTTCTAATGTTTTCTCTGAGGCTGCTGTGCCATTTGGAGCAAAAATGAATATAAAGTTTACAGCATATCTCGTCACTGGAAATGGTTTGCACTGTTTATATATTTATATTATTTACTGTAGATATTGGTTAAAAAGGCTTTATGTTGTAAAAAACTGAAATCTGGAAATTAGAATTGTACATATACATATATTCTATTTGAAAATACTAACATTTGTATATTTATTTATTTATGTTTGTCTGATAGCATTTATTTAAAAAATAAATTTTCACCAATTACTTTTTTACTCTTATTTGGGCAACTTTTTTGACAACTACTTTTCACTTTTACTTGAGTAATAATATTTTACTATTTTATTTTACTTGAGTACAATTTTTGGATACTCAACCCACCTCTGGATGTGAAGATGTGAAGACAGCAACATTACAGATATCCTCAGTGAAAACAGGGCAGGGGGGCAGTAGACTGTCTGTCCTCGACATTAATTAGACCTACCTGTGGGTTGTCCTCCATTACACAGCGGATCTTTTCCACCACATCGATGCGGCGCTGCCGGTGCAGGGCGTTGATCAGCTTGGCCAGGTTGGCATCGCTGTCCCGGATCGTCCAGTGCTGCAGCGCAGCATACGCCCTCTCATGATCAGAAGAGTAGCCGTTGGAGAAGGCAGCCACCTCACGCTCGGTGACATTAGCCAGCGACTGATAGATGTCAATCCACTGCGTGCCCACCTGGGCTGCCACGAGCTTCAGGATATCCACTCCTAAAACACCAAAAGATGGAGAAAAAACAGTTAGAGAACACATGTGATCATTTGTTCAGGAACTAATGGGTTATTCAAAGAGAAAAACCTTATTAGTTAGTGGAGAGAGGTTAATTGATTGCACTAATCACCAATCTTTTTTTTTTTCATAAGATTTATTTTCATTTTTAAATTTGAAAAACAAACAAAAACAAACAAACAAACAAAAAGCTCACAATTATGACACAAAGCAAATATCTACAACTCACTACAACATGGCAAGTTATTGTGACTACAGGAACACTCTTAAGTGTATATTCTTGTTTTCATGCCATTCAAGGATAATTCCAAACATCTGACAGTTTATATTCACACTTATTTAAAGAAACTCTTGTGTTCAGGAATCAACGCACTTCACGGTAAAACCACATCAATCAGGAAGTCAAGCCAGGAAAGCTGAACCGGGGATCAATTTAAAACAGACCCACGGGGGTTCAGAATCAGAAAGATTTTATTTATCCCCAAGGGGCAATTCAGAATTTTGAGTCACCACTATAATCTGTCAGGTCCAGAGACGGTAGTACTGCCAACAAGGGGCCCCAGATTTTTTCAAAGGTTTCATACTTCCCTTTTACACTACGATATCTTCTCAGGTGTGCAGTAGGACACTAGCTCATTAATCCAGTGTCTCAGTGTTGGAGAATTTTCAGATTTCCAATATAGCAGAATACATCTTTTAATCGCTGTACTCGCAAGTAAAATAAAATATTTCTAATGGTAATTCACGTTAATAGAAACTGTGTCACCTAGAATCCATAGTTTTGGGTCCAGTTCAATTGGGATTCCCATTACCCTTGAGATTATTTCAATGGCGCGTCTCCAAAATTGTTCTATCACTGGGCAATTCCACAGCATGTATATCTGGAGGGAATAATTACTCAATTTTATGTAGTCTGTAAGGGGTGTAATATATCCTATGAAATATGTTAAATTGCATTTGCCTGTGTCTTATAGAGATTAACATGGTCTGTGCCTGATTCAATAAGTGGTGCCATTCTACCTCTTCATAAACATAGCCCAGGTCTGTTTCCCATTTTCTTTTTATGGATGCTTTGTTGTGATCAGGTAACTTTTCACTGATAATAGCATATATAGAAGATGCTATTCCTTTTATTGACTTGCACGGTTTGGTGCAAAGATGGGTTTCAATAGAGGTTTCCTTTGGTATCTCGGGGAATGCCCCTTTGGATTTCTCTTTGACCCACTCTCTTATTTGTAGAAATTTGAAACTTTGTCTTGGAAGTTTAAATTTTTAAATAAGAACCGAATAAGGGTGTCCTTCTAAGGAAAAAGATATTTATTTTCAGAAGCGAATACGATTTCTGCCAAGCGTTGAAGGTATTTAATATTATCAAACTGTTTATAAGCTTGGATAAACATTTTTTTGTACCTAAAAATGGAACATCTTTTAATGATATAGGGTTCACCTCATGTTGTTCTATTGGGACCCATCTAACCTCACTGCTCTCTGCATGTAGCCAGATCCAAATAATAATAGTTCCTAAAGTTTGGTAAATTAAGTCCTCCTCTTGAATATGGAGCCTGCAGAGAAGTGAGTTTGACTCTTGGATTTTTCTTTTGCCATATAAAAGAAGTTATAATTTTATTAAGCTCTTTGAAGAAACTTTTGGGAACATTTGTAGGGAGACATTTCTGCCTATTCTGCCTATGAGGGATAATGGGAAATCAATCCATCTCTGAATATTAAGTTTGGTTTGCTCCAAAAATTTGATATAATTTTGTTTGAATATATGATCCTTGGCGTTACCAATTTGTATACCCAATATGTGAAGCCATTATTACACCACTGTAATGGGTCAGTAAGAACTCTAATACGGCTATCTTGTATATTTAATGGCATAATCTCGCTTATGCTATAGTCTCTCGTATCCTGAGGGTGTACTGTATTGTTTGAGATACTTCATTAATGAGGGAATTGATTTAAGTGGGTCAGTTATGTATAGTGGGAGGTCATCTGCATATACAGAAAGTTTATGTTCACTTGTACCAAATTTGATTCCAGATATGGAGGCACACTAGTGCTCCTGGAGTCTGAGGTGGAGTCTGAGACCCAAGCTGACATATAGACACAGACGAACAGGCGCACGCAGATACAAACGTGCATTCCCACCCCCATATACACAAACAAATACTCGGCACTCACCCGACGTGGAGACAGACACAAATAGACACTGTACACACATTCACACTCCCCAAACATACTCTATATCCCAGGTCCGGGTACCCCTGCCCCCAGAGGGGCAAACTGTACCCGGACCCAGGAGATGTAACCCTTCTCTCTGGGGTGGAGGACTACTAGGAGGACCACTAGCCACCGCCATTCATACTAACATTCGTACTCAGACTCCACCTCTCTGGGAACATCTCAGGCTCTCTGAGGTATGGAGGCTTATCTCCCCTAACCACACTCCCTGCCAGTGGCTGATGCCCCCAGACGTTGGTGTGTTGGTGGTTCTTGGTGACTGGGGCTGGGCACTCATGTATGTACCGTCTCACTCCTGGTGGCCGATTGGTGGGGCCTGGCACCTGTGGCCCGGCTGGGCCCCTTCCGGGGGTGGGGTGCCCTCAGGCCTCTGGGCCTGAGGCCCGGTCCTCTCTGGCACAGCCAGGGCTCTAGAGTGCAACCAAATTTTTCAGTGGTGCGACTAAAAATAAATAACAGTTGGTCGCAACTGTGCGACCAACTGTTCGGGTAACAAAAAGAAAAAAAATCTCTGCAACTCTCCGTGTGGTCAACAACAGACACACATTATGCCCCTATTGTGGACTAAACCAATCAGAGATAGTCAGGGGTGGGACCTCTCTGATTGGCCGTGGTCCAGTTGAAAGTGCAGGTGGAAGAGAGAGGTGAGTAGCTTGAATAAAGCGATATCAATTCATTAACGGATTCCACACAAAGACGTAAACACAGAGCGGACCCGACGGATCAGAATCAGCTTTGTCTTTCTCGGCTTTCTCACCCGACGGCCGTACACGGACACACTGTCGGAGCTTAGCGATTCTGATGCGTCGGGTCCGCTCTGGGTTTTTTTGCCTGTCCCGTTTGGATCTTTAGCCATCAAAATTGTTGTCTGTAGGCCAAGAAAGATGCCAAGCGGATTTACTTTACCAATTGGATCATCATGGCCTTGTCATATTGGTCCGTTTGATTGACCTTTATTATAATTATGTATTTATTTGATTTGATTTTCAGTTGTTACAGACGGGACAGACATGACTGGGGGATAGGACAGGGAGAAAGAATGAAAGAAAGAGAGGGAGAGAACGAAAAATAGAGGGGAGAAGAGATGGCGAGTAAGGGGGGAAGAAAAAAAAAGAAAAACAAACAAAACACCTGGATCACCTGTATGGAGATAAGAAAAAAAAAAGAGAAAACAAACAAAAAAGAGCAACATAATAAATACAACACCATCACAATCACAAAACTAGCTAACAGTAGATACTAAATATTACATGTTATTATACATGTGATCGACAGCGCACAATGTGCTTTGAGGTAGCAGCCAAGACAGGTGTAGTTTGTGTCTGTGAACACCCGTGTGTACACCTCGGGTGTGCACACAGGTGCACACCTGTGTGGATCAGCACGCTTGTATTCAAAAGGTTTCTCCATGTAACAATCTGCTAGGAAGTGTGGGGAGCCATAGCCCCGTCCCCCAGGGCATGAAGCAGGTATGGAGGAGGTCCAGGCCCCAGACATCCAGAGGCCCCAGAATACGAGGACCCAAGGAGGATCACCAGGGGGTCAACCGTACCACCCTCCTGGGAAGAGCGGAGGAGAGCCCCAAATGAGAGGTCACCCAGCAGCCACAGAGCAGAGGCCAGAGGGGGTTGCAGTGACGTGCCCACGGGCTCTGCCGGCAGACAGCTGTCAGGGCTGTCTGACTTTTTGACATGCCTAACTTCAAAAATTTAGGCGTACCGGCACAAAAGTTAGGCGCACTCAAATTTTTCAACCGCATCGCTTAACACCGCAGAATGAAGCAGGGAATGAACAGAGGTCACGGAGGGAGATAACGCAGAAGAACCAGCAACAGGCAGGAGAACACACAGGGCTTAAATACTCACAGGAGTAATCGTGGGATGGGAGACAGGAGGAGAACACACCTGGGAGAAATCAAGGCTGACGAGACACAGACGTAAGGCTGAGAACACTCACACAAGCGCTTTGGGGTCCTTAGGGACTGAGTAAAGCACTATACAAATGCAGGCCATTTACCATTTACCATCAACCAGTCACAGCTGCACTGACAGCTGTCATTCCTGAAGCAATCTCCCATGAATCATAAGTGTGTATCAGTAAATTCTCTCGAATAGCCTTAGGCGTCACATTGTACTTCACAATCTCCTTCAGACACACACTGCTGCCTCTTCAGACTCTCTCTGCTCTACTTTCACTGACTCTTATGTGACTTTTCAGTGAAACTTAAACACTGCTTCATCTGTTTTTTAGGGTAAATATACAGTAACTCCCTTGTTTTGTTTGACATGTGTGTTTGTTTTGTGTCTGTGTGTGTGCACTTGTACAGGTTTTTACCAGATGTAGTTTTAATGTCACACCTTCCAGTTACAACCTAGTTAAATGTGAAATGAATACCACAGAATGTCCATAAGGTGCAGTTGCAGTCTGGCAGTGGGAGCAGTGTGACAGTTCAACTGGAGGGAAATGGCGAGAGGAAAGAAACTGTGCCCATGTCGGGTGGTCCTGGTCTGCAGGCCTCTATACCGTCTGCCAGAGGGCAGCAGGTCAAAAAGTCTGTGTCCAGGCTGTGAGGGGTCTGTGAAGATTTTCCCTGCGCATTTCCTGGTTCTTGAGAGGTACAGGTCCTGGATGGAGGGCAGGGGGCCCCAATGATCATTTCTGCTGCCCGTACAATCCACTGCAGTCTGCGATTGTCCTGTTTAGTGGTTGCTCCATACCAGACTGCGATGGAGGAGGACAGGACAGACTCAATGACTGTAGTGTAGAACTGGACTAGCAGCTCCTGTGGAAGACTGTACTTCCCCAGTTGTCTCAGGAAGTACATCCTCTGCTGGGTCTTTTTGAGGATGGAGTTGATGTTGGTCTCCCACTTCAGGTCCTGGGAGATGGTGGTACCCAGGAATTTGAAGATCTCCACAGTCGTCTGATATAGTGAGGGGGAGCATTGCTGAGGGATGTCTCCTGAAGTCTACTGTCATCTCTACAGTCTTAAGCTTGTTCAGCTCCAGATTGTGCTGACTGCACCAGATTACCAGCCACTCAACTTCCTGCCAGTATGCAGGCTCATCACCATCCTGAATGAAGCCAATGATGGTGGTGTCATCTGCAAACTTTAGGAGTTTAACAGCTGAGTTCTTGGAGGTGCAGTCTTTAGTGTAGAGGGAGAACAACAGTGGTGAGAGGACACAACCTTGAGGGGCACCAATACTGAGGGACTGAGTTTTAGAGGTGATCTCCCCTAGCCTCACCCCTGACAGCCTCCTGTCTGTCAGGAAGCTGGTGATCCACTGACAGGTAGCTGGTGACACGCTGAGCTGGGAGAGTTTGGAGGAGAGAAGTTCAGGCACGTTGGTGTTAAAAGCCGAACTAAAATCCACAAACAGGACCCTGGCATAAGGTCCTGAGCAGTCGAGGTGTTGCAGGATGTAATGCAGCACCATGTTCACTGTTTTCCCGGTAGGCAGGGGGTCCAACTGGTGTCCTTCAAATGAGCTAACACCAGTCGTTCAAAGGATTTCATGACCACAGACGTCAAGGCAACAGGTCTGTAATCTTTCAGTCCTGTAATGGTGGGTTTCTTGGAGACCGGGATGATGGTGGAGCGTTTGAAGCAGCTTGTTGAGTCTGGATTGAGGAGGGTGAGGGGGGAGAGGTGTGTTAGGGGTCAATGTCTGAAACAATGTCTCTCGGGAGGGGAGTGTGAGGGGTGAGAGTCTGTGTCCCAAACCTGCAGTAGAATATATTTAACCCGTTGGCCAGGTCTTTGTTTGCTTCAACAGTGGGTGGTGGGCGTCTGTAGCTGGTGATTTCTCGCAGGCCCTACCACACTGATGCAGGGTCGTTGGCTGAGAGCTGTTCATTGAGCTTCTGGGAGTAGATCCTTTTAGCTACTTTGATCTTGTGGTGGCAGATTTCTTTTCTCATGTATTAATCACATATTTAATCATATCACATTAGTTATAGTAATATCACTTTCTCACTTTACTATAGTAAGAGCACTCCTGTCACCAGCTTGCATGCATGTGAAATGTTAACACAGTGAGGCCATTGTAATGGGAGACATTGAACAGATAGTGGGACTCCTCCTTATCAGGGATGTAAATCCTTAGGTAATGGCCAAGCAGAAAACAAGGTCATAATTCTCTCTGTGAAGAGGGGCCAACATATAAGAGTTTGTGGAATGTTCTTTGTCTGTGTCTCTGTATTTAAGATGTAAGGGCGGTGGCCAAAATTCAGAGATGGTCCTAGGGTTTCACTGGGATGCTCTCTCCACATTGGAATGTGTTTATTAAACCCACTTCAAATCAAGCTCACTGGGTGTGTTGCAGGTTATTGTTAAATTTTCCACAACAATCTCCTTGATCAGTGTGTTCCTGGCCTGCTTGTACAGGGCCCTATTACCACTTCTGTAGGCGTCCTCCCTGGCCTTATGAAGATGTTGGAGTTTAGGAGTGAACCATGGTTTATTGTTGTTGTACGTGCAAAAGGTTTTGGTTGGCACACACATATTCACAAAAACTGATGTATGATGTCACAGTGTCCATCAGCTCATCCAGGTTCTCAAATGCAGCTTCAAAAGCAGTCCAATCAGGGCAGTCAAAACAGTCCTGCAGTTCCTGCTTTGCTACGTTAGTCCACTTCTTCACAGTTTTGACTACAGGCTTGGCACGTTTGAGTTGTTACCTATAAACTGGAATAAGATGGACCAGGCAGTGATCAGAATCTCCCAAAGCTGCCCGGAGGACAGAGCAATAGGCATCTTTTAAAGTGGTGTAACAGTGATTCAGTGTGATGTTGTCCCTGGTGGGGCAGTCTATATGCTGTCTGTATTTAGGAAGTTCATGGTTTAGGCTTGCTCTGTTAAAACCCTCTAAGACAATTGTAAAGGAATCCGGGAATTTCCTTTCCAGGGTGGTAATCTGGTCAGCCAGCTCGCACAGTGCGTTGTTTGCGTTAGCCTGAGGAGCGATGTACACGCCGACCAGCATGAATTAAGAAATCTCCCGCAGTGAATAAAAAGGTTTGCAGTTGATGAAAAAAAGTTTCCAGGTTTGGGCTGCAGTATTTCTGTAACACTGTGACATCAGTACTCCAACCTTTGGATTCAGTGAAGCAGAGGGAAGCAGAGCGTGCAAAGTCCTTGTTAGTCCGGTCTAAAAGCAGTAATTCATCGACTTTGTTTGGAAGAGAGCAGAGATTCGCAAGATGCATTTGGGGAGTGCCATGTGGAATCTTCGCCGACGTAGTTTCACCAGCACGAGTCCCCCGTCTGTGTCTCTTCTGGGAGCCACAGAGTGCCACTGCGCCTCCGACTAAAATCTCCAAACAACTTTACGGGTTTATGAAAAATGTATAACAACTATTTTGAGACGACTGCCTGATGTTTAGCAGTTGATCTCTGGAGAAAGTGATGTTGTCTGAGTGACCAAAAGTGCAGAAAATAAACAAAAAAAAGAAAAAATGCGAGAGAGCGCAGTACAGAGGCTGCCATCCGTGGCGCCATTTTGCTCAGTTTATATAGTTTACACAGACAATTTTATTTCTTATATGAATGTTATTTACTTTTACTGTCAAAAACAGGATGTGACAAGTGATATTAAAAACAAGTGTATTGGATTAAAACATTCACAGCAGGTGGGATATCCGGTCTTTAAGTGATGACCTGATGAACCCTGCTTCCAGGTCCAAACTACTCTGCATTTGTTAAGGCTGTTGTGTTTTTTTACATGTTTTAATGCTTTGTATTTTGTTCTATTTAATCTGAACAAGCTAGTCAGTGATAACTGTCGGCCTGTCTCGGTTTTCATTACCACTGTTCATTAAAGCTCAATTTTTTAACCCATTCGCTGTAACTACATGCCCATGTACCAGTATATTAATGACTAACCTCGTATTGTGGATGGATTATCTCAGTTGTTCTCCTGACTGAAGTTTGGTTCGTTTACAGCATTCTGCCATGTGATTAAATTTGTCCCTAACCTTCGGGAACTCTTGCGTCAAATTTTACAGAGTGGAAAAAAGTTAGCATCCATCCTCCAACTTCACTGTGTTTATGTTATGCTAACATAGCTGTGTAGCTAGCCACCATGCAGCACATCATTATACTGTATACCAGCTAGCCCAACTTCAGTAACCCTACAAACACCACTGCTGTTTAGTTTTCTGTCTTCATTTATGTCTGAAGTGATAGCAGAGCTGTAAATTTTAATTTTTGCTGTGGTTGCTGTGCTGGTTAAGCTGCCAGATTTTTGGATTCACGACCCTCCTTTGTGGTTCGTGCACGTCAAAGTTCAAGTTGCTCTTCGTGGCATTTCAGCCAACGACATGAAATAGCATCATGTGGTGTCTTCGCTGGATCTGCTGTCCACCAACCGTGTGATGACCGTCCCCCGATATACCCCCACCCAAGGGAAATACAGCACTTGCAAGGCGCTGCTGCTGCGGCACTACTCCCTCTCCGATGCAGAACGGGCCAAGAAACTCCTCTCTCTTAGGCCTGGGTGATGGTACTGCTCTCGAGCTCATGTCCTTGCTTGGAATGGATTCCTCTTCATTCTTCACCCGTCTTCCTCCAACAGTTGCTGGTGCGAGCTGGCCTCGCCAACCCCCCGCTGCTGGCCACAAAGGATTACTGCTCACTCACAGAAGAAGCAGATTACATTCTCCTGGCTACCAGGAGCTTTGGCGTCCAAGCGATAGTTCCCGACCCACCAACAGCATCTCCCCCGCCCCCACCGATCCTCATTGGGGCCTCCAACTCGTCAATGGTGGCTGGGATCGCGGCACGGCAGCACCGCGGAAAAGGGCTGTGTTTTATCAGCAGCATGATAGCGCTGTGCTGTCTTTGCAGTTTTAAGGCCCAGGGAAACTAGCCTGCCAGCACTCTGAGTTCCCGAGGGAGCTGGAGTCAACCAAAAAAATGTGTGCCCGAGCGTAAGTCCTCTATGAGGAGTAGCCTTTCCTTATCACCAGTGACTGCTACAGAGCGCTTGCAGGCTCATTTCCCTGGGCCTTAAAACGGCAAAGGCATGCTGATGCTGCAGAGGTTTAAAAATGATGTGCCGGGAGTTCGCTGTTCAGAAATTTGAAGTTTACACAGCTACATTATCGCCTGAAAATATGTTAAAAGGTTTTTTTGCGACCCAGAAAGAGTAATAAGAGTAGTATTAAAACTAAGTAGCTGCAGCCATTGTTGGAAACCTGAATTGGCTGGGCCGTGCTATGAATTCTGGGATATGGTTTTTCAATTTTGTTGTCTGGGTGTGGAATGGTGGCTCAGGGAGATTTTCGGGAGGGGCAATGAAAAAGGGTTGGCATGTATGGTCACACCTTACAGTTAAAATAAACAACATTTCTTTACATAATTGCATTAATTGCAAATTATTGCAGAAACCAACTGGACACCCAGAGGTATGACATGCAAAACCCTCAACATCTGCATGACTGTATTCGGTCGCAAGGTACACCAGTCGCCTGGTATGAGTCAATAGATCTCCAAAGACAGAGTGCAACCACTCTCAGGCAGATTCTCAAAAGTTTCCAAATAATTGCAGTCTTACATGAGTACAGATAGATTACAGACACACTGCAACCATGAGGTCTGCTATTTGCAGTCAGTTCAACAAACATAATCATTCTGATTTTCACAAGGTAAATACTAGTAATATTGTTTGCTTTGCACCAGGCTGTCAGAGAAGCAATAACTGCATTCAGGTAGTTTTCTGCATTTTATTTATTTATTTAAATTAAGGACAGTAGGAAGAGGAGGTCTATAAATGAAATGTTTTGAGTTGATTTTGTTCTACATCTATCTACAAGTTGTTATAGTTGTCCTTTTGTATCCATAAAAATTACAGTTGATTAGCTATTAAAATGCCATCTGTTGTTTTATTATGTCAGCAGAATGGCAGGCGAGTTTGACCAGTGAAGTGCGGGACTGACGACTACGGGAATCTCCAGCGATAATTATGTTTGTCAAATTGCATAATGATCAATGGAAAAAAGGTGCAGGAGAAAGATGGATTGTCAACAGCAAAACCATATTACAGAAGCTTCAAAAAAGGATTAATTCTTCCACTTTCAATAAGCATCAATTTGATCTCTGATTAATAGTAAAGTGCATAAATCTGCGATTATTTAGAGAGACTGAAACTGAGAGATTAAAAGGATTTTAGCCAGCGATAGTACTTGAAGGCTTAGCATCTACATACACACACTCACGTGCACATAATGTATACACACAAAGATGCAAGAACACTCAAGCCAAAAAGCAGGTATACACAGACATGTGAAGTCTGTACACGTTTGCAGAGAAAAATTTTACTCTAATTTTCCATCTGAAATCTTGAACCCTTTCCTTACCCAAACGTATGAAGCTAAATCTAAGCTGAAATCGGAGCCCTAACTCTAAACTAACCCAATAAAGAAGTGACCAGATCAGTTTCATTTGACCTCATTTTACAAGCTTCCCCCAGTCCAAAAGGCTTTACAACTCATGACTGAAAGAGTGCACACATGGAAACATATATAAATACATACACACACTCAATCCCCTATTACACTCTAGATTAATACACTCACACAAATGCTGGAGTCACCCAGAGGACCTTGTGTGCCAGCCTTCTGGGCTGGGAGACTGTCGACTCTCATCCACATCGCTGGCCATAAAACACAACAACAGACAAGAAATCCCCCTGCTCTGCACGCCTCACTGCCAAAGCTAGCTGGACACATTTAAATGACCTACATAGGTCTCGTGATTTACTATTTCAGTTGGCAGATGCGTTTACATGTACTCTATATTTTAGATAGAGGATTTAATCTTGTCTACCTGAGCCCTCAGAGGACTTTATGCAACTTTCTTCATTCACAACCATTTATACAAACACTTTTTTCTATGCGTTTTCGACCTTGGTGCTCTTCTATCTAGCATTCACACACATTCATAGTCTGATGAACTCATCAGACAGAAATTTGGGGTTAGTATTTTGCCCAAAGATATTTGGTATGCAGACTGGAGGAGCCAGGGATCAAACTAGCAACTTTCCAATGAGCAGATGACCTGCTCTACTTCCTGAGCTACAGCCAGTGCACTTTGCAAAAGGCATGATTGCTTTCTTTGTCCCATAATTATCAAGACCTTGGTGGAAAAATCTGTGAATTTGTATTCTGATACCACAGAATTAAAGTTTAGTGTCATCACTGATGACTTCTCAGGGTTAAGTAAGTATTTTACTTTTGCATGAATGGATGGAAGGTTGGAAAGGGTTGTTTTACCCATTTCTCTTCCTCCATTGGTCAAAAGCACTGATTAACAGTTGTGAGAGATTTGTTTTAAATGTTGTGTTCTAAATCACTGAAAGTTCAAAACTGTTGTATACATAATTACAAAATCCTACTAATGTATAAATCTTTGCTATTGAGTCAGATTTTTTAAAAAATGAGTTACTGTTCAAACCAACTTGATAATAACTGATAACTGACAATAGAAGTACAGTGGTCTCTCATTTGTCATGGGAGTTACGTTCCAAAAATAACCTGCAATAGGTGAAATCTCCTCAGTAGCCAACTTCATTTTTTACAATTATTATAGATGTTTTAAGGCTGTAAAACCCCTCACTACACACTATACGCTTTTCTCAGATAGGCATGAACATTTTCATACTTTTCGCTCTTGTTTAAACACTTTCAAAGTTCAAACCTTCGTAGAAAAATAAGTCCAGTATTATAGAATGAAACCAAAGGCAAGGCAGTGCAAACCGTTTCATCACAACATTGTTATGTTTGTTAGGGAGAAACCTTACAAACATACAGCACAGCACTTCAGAGTTACACTTCTAGCGATCGAAAATTTATGTAAATTTGACAAGCTGAACGCATGCTGTACTGTTCAGGAGACATGGCATGAGATGAACCATGTTATAGTGAATGACAACTGTAGTGTTTAAAGGACCCTGGAACAGGAAATACAACAAGATTAAAATATCATCGTTTCTCCATTTTATCCTGTTGGATATTTGTATAAAATTTAACGAATAATTCATAGAGGTCACAGTGAAACGGACCTTTAAACAACAAATTCTAACTAGAAAGCGAAAATTTCAGAAGAAATTTTAAGTGTGCCTATGCCGCCGCTAATCAGTGTAGTTTGCCATTCAAACGGCTACAGAGAGCAAAACTCAGCAGAGCAGCCATTCTCCACCATGAACTATGGTAAAAACAAACACCGCTCGCACCTCACAGATGACAGCTTACAGTTTTGTGTAAAGATGAGGTGACTTCGTACAGCCCCGATTTGCAGCCGCTGTGCGCAGAGGTTCATGAGCAGAAGTCCCATTGTACCACGGCAGACCCGACAATGTTTGCATGAACACGCTTTGTAGCATTACGTTATGGACCACTTTTCACACATGGTTGCTATACCCACACAGCCGGCTGTAGCTTTTCATCTCACAGCCCGACACATACAAAAAAAAAACCCAAACAGCCGAGAGAGCACAGACTTTACGCCTGAGAGGCGTGATTGCAGATGCCGCTGAGGTGGGTCCACCTCCCCTGCAGCGGCACTGCAGACCACGCCCTGCCACATACATCAAACACGTAAAATAAATATTTGTGCACTTTTGCATTCACTTTTTGTTTTTTGTTATTTTTACACAGTGTTCTGAAAGATTAACAATGGTCTACAGCCAATCTTGTGTATTATTATACAAACTTTGGTTGTAAGATTCAGATAACTATTTAATAAAAGCTAAATATTTTATATGAGAGTAAGAAAGAAAAGTATATCTTTGTGCTCCCCTTTCCCTGGTAATGCCCTACCTGGCCCCCTGGCAAAAGCTTTGCTAGATCCGCCCCTGCACAGTTACCAGCTGTCAGCTACACAAAAAAAGGAGCTTGGTTTTATTTGTCTCTCAGAAACAGTTCATAACTTTCCTTCAACTCATTCATGTCACCTAAAAGGTAAACCTGTTTCTCCATCACCAGTTCAGCTCTGATGATTCAGTAAGGACATCTCATGGTTAGGACCAGCCCTTTTTTCAGCTGTGGCTCCAGCAAACATCAGCTGATACTAGAAATTAAAATCTAATGAATTCTAACAACAGCTGATCAAGCTTAAACGTGCTGCTGTTCTTTAGCGCAATAAACAAACAAGAGAGAAAAGCCGATCATTGATCAGTTTCATGATTGAAGTTTCAACAGGCAAGAGAATGACAGGGGAGGCTGTCATAAAGTTCAACATCAGTAACTTAGTGTGCACACAGCTGTATAGAAACTCTGCTGTGCTAGCTAGCGAGTTATTGTAACTGATTGTAAAAAGTTAGCACAACGAAAATAAACTACACCTAAACTCGGTTTATATCCAAATAGAGTGCAGTTCATAACTTCTTACCTGAAATTCAGTTAACCTGACGCTCCGACCGGCAGCCGCCTGCTTCTCCTGCCTTCGGTTTCCCTTATCCACGATTGAGCTCTGCGTTTGCCACCACCGGTCGATCGGTGGCCGCCTCGCCGCCTCTTATGTCTCTTTCCCCACATGTCCTTTCTGTCAAACACCGGTGGCTAGCTGCCTTCTGTTGTAGCTCCGCGTTAGCCACCACCAAACAACTGTTATTTAGCCGCGCTAGCTAGCTAGCTAGCCGGCTAGCAGCAACACATAACAGAACTGTTTGTTAATATGGGATGTCTTCATAAAACGAGCAGATATTCGAATTTTACATAACTATATTCTCGCCTGAAAATATCTTAAAAGTTTCTTTTGTGACCTAGAAACACTAATAAAAGACATAAAACAAAGTGGTGGCCGCCATTGTTTGACTCTGTAGAGGCGTGCTATGAATTGTGGGATATGGAGTTTTCCACCAAGCATACACCCTTTCGGCCGTACTACTCCCGGTATAGAGATTGAAAATGTGACGTCATTCAAGGGTAAAACCGCAAAGAATTCTGGGAACTCGTGGCAAGAGGTACTAGCGCACGCAGGCTTTCAATTGAAATCAGTTACACAGCGATAAAAAGAAACACAAAAAACACGCTCATATTTATAATTATACGGTTCTTGGAGTGAGTGCATACACTCATGAAGTTTAGTAACTTCAGGTCACTGCAACAAGCCCAGGTACAGTTTACCGACGGATGGGTACAGGACCTTGAAATGCACCGTGTAGAAAGAAAGACCATCTTATGTATCATAAGTTTACCAGTCTCACAAATCGTCTTCATAAATACACATTCGTTAACCGTTTACTAATAGGACCTTTGAGCTCAACGGTAATTAATTAGTAGTGGAAATAATTTCTGGTTCGCATTACAGAAATGTAGCAGTGACAATAATATTGTATGCTGTAATCGTACTGGGCAATTAGTGATAGCATAGCGCCACAATTTCTGTTCAGCGCCAGACTTGCTTGTAACCTATATCACCAATTATGTTATGAAAAATGACGTATTAACTACTACAAAACACTGACCTTTGTGGAAATGCTTGGAGCAGACTAACCTGTGAGCTGGAGTGTTCTGGGACGTTATATTTGGTCTTTGAATGGCTGCAATCCAGGCCATCCGTCGCCTCTTTTTACTTCAGAAACATGGCTCGAACAATTTCTCTTCAACGACGTAATCCGATAAAAAAAAAACGATCTCTTTACCCGTCGGCTTCCCGTGGCTGTCATGCGACCGGCTATTGCAGTTAATAATACAACAGCTTCTTGACAGTTTTTTGTTTCTTTTTATCGCTGTGTAACTGATTTCAATTGAAAGCCTGCGTGCGCTAGTACTTCTTGCCACGAGTTCCCAGAATTCTTTGCGGTTTTACCCTCGAATGACGTCACATTTTCAATCTCTATACCACTAGAGAGAGTCAACTCACCACAAATGAAGTCTGTTTCTATGGGGCAAAAAGAAGAATCTTTCTCATGGGCCTAGAAATTGGCCTAAATTTGCACTAAAATCTAAATATTTAAAAAACTATAAAAGTCATAAACACCAAAAGTCATAGCATACTAGTCCAGATCCAGCCGCACAAAATGATATAACATATGTAACCCTTGTGTCAAAACTGTGCGGCAGATACGCGCAGGAAAATTTGCACTAAAATATTAATATTTAAAAAACGATAAAAGTCATAAACACCAAAAGTCATGGGCACACCATTCCAGATCCAGCCGCACAAAATGAGGTAACATATATGAAGCTTGTCTCAAAACTGCGGGGTGAGTTACGCGGTGAAATTTTAGGCAGAAGATTGAGAATAATAAGAATAATAAATCCGACGAATAGTAATAAGTGTGCCTCTTGGCATAGGCACACTTAATAATAAATCCGACGAATAGTAATAAGTGTGCCTCTTGGCATAGGAACACTCAATCAGTTTATCCTTGAGTTCAAGTTAACTTCAGTGCCAACTCAGAAGAAATTAACTCAAGACACTGCTCTTATCGTGACCTAAACCTTGGTCATTTTATCCTAAAGTCTGAATGGGTGTTTGTGCTGACTATAATTCAACTCCCTCCAGGCATTCTGTAATGTCTGTTTAACAAAATATAAAAAACATATACAGACATATACAACATGTACAGAGCTCTGTACAGGGTTGCCTGACCTGATCTGAAAAGGGGAATCAAAAAAGCCAAGACAGACCACAAAAAAAGCATAGTGTTCCACATGTCCAGCAACAACACACATGTGACGTGTAGCAGGGTATACAAGACATCATAAACCACAAGGCTGCACTGCGAAGACAGAAAATCTGAGTGTCCAGCTGGCAGAGGAAATAAACGGCTTCTTTCCCCACTTTGAAACACCACAACAGCAGCACTCATCTACTTCAGCTCTGCTCCCATCCTTACCTGGTTCCTTGCACCGCTCTCCAGTCACTGTAGCAGAACATGATGTCAGATATGTGTTCCTAGCAGTGAACCCCAGGAAGGCTGCCAGTCCAGATGGAGTACCTGGCAAGGTGCTAAGAGCATGTACCCACCAGACCCTTCAACCTGTCACTGGATCAGGCAACCATCCCATCCTGTCTAAAGTCAGCCACAATCATCTCAGTGCCAATGAAGTCTCCCATCACTAGCCTGAACGATTACTGCCCTGTGGCCCTCACACCCAGGGTACACACAATCATGAAATGCTTCGAGAAACTAGTCCTTCAACACATCAAGGACTACCTCCTCCCAGACTTTGGCCCCTACCAGTTTGCATACCGCGTGAACAGATCCACAGAAAACACCATCACCATAGACCTCCACTCTGTGCTGGGCCACCTAGAACAGCGGCA
Source organism: Neolamprologus multifasciatus (assembly GCF_963576455.1). NCBI lineage: Eukaryota > Metazoa > Chordata > Actinopteri > Cichliformes > Cichlidae > Neolamprologus > Neolamprologus multifasciatus. The sequence goes on along the minus strand of NC_140453.1, from coordinate 40,820,541 downwards.
AAGCTACGTCCAAATGCTCTTTGTGGACTACAGCTCAGCTTTCATTACAATCATCCTGGACATCCTCATCACTAAACTGGTCACTCTTGGCCTCCCCCCTCTCACACGTGCCTGGATAAAGGACTTTCTTAAAAACTGGCCCAGTCTGTAAGACTCATGATCACTGTGCACCTGCTCCCCAAAGGGCTGTGTGCTGAGCCCCCTCCTGTATTCTGATGACACTACGGTAGTCGGACTCATCTCAAATGGGGGACAAGGCAGCCTACTGAGAGGAAGTCCTGAAGTTGGCAGCATGGTGTTCACAGTTGATATATTTTTTTGTCTAAATACTGTTCATATATATATATATATAGTGCTGCAGAATTGTGCACCCCCCCCCCCCCCACACACACACACACACGTTTGCACTACATAAGAGATGCTCCGTATTTCACTGTACATCTGTATAGTGACAATAAAGGCGTTCTGTTCTATTAATTTTATTTATTTAGGACAGTGCATGTTAATGAACATAAATGTAAAAAAAAAATTACATGAATGTAAACATGCCAGATTATAGCCAAAGGCTAATTTCCATCTGTTGTCCTTAAACATAAAAAAATAGACAATAATTCATAAAAAAAATCATCATTCATTCATAATAAAAACTCCATCACCAAACTTACACATACACACCATTCTGTTCCCAAATAAAACATTAAAACTATACAACTCATACATGATCACACACTTGATTTGTCCATAACCAGTTTTTAACCTTTGCTTTAAACAAATTGAATGTCGAGCATTCTCTAATGGGTTGAGGAAGACTGTTCCACAGATGGCCACCCTTAACAGAGAGGACGTTCTGCCCAAATGCTGTCCGTCTGTGGGGTATAAACAAGTCTCCTCGGATTGTAGCTCGAGTGGTCCTGTCTGAGCTTTCTTTATGCCTAATGAACTGCTTTAGTGGTGGTGGAGCAAGGGAGTGTAAGACTTTATATATTAAACACACTCTTTTAAGTTTCACTAAGTTATTGAAGTTCAGCAATTTATGTTTTTTTAACACATGACAGTGGTGGTGGGAAGTCGGTTTTTTGTCAAGTAGTTTTAAACTTCTTTTATAAATGTTTTCAATAGTTTTAAGTGTTGTTGGACAAGCAAGTGACCAGGACGTCAAACAATAGTCCATATGAGAGATGATCATTGAGTAAAAATAAGTTTTTGCAACATTCATATTTAAATTATTACGTATATGATTAAAATTTCGATTATTAAATTTAAGTACCTGGGACACTTTATTTATGTGACTCTTGAAGGATAATGTTGGGTCTAGAATGACCCCAAGATATTTAAATTCTGGAGCTAACTCAAGCTCTACTCCATCCAGGAATATGTTTGACTGCTTCAAGTTTAAGGGGCGTTTTGAAAAATACATACAGACAGTTTTTGAGGTGTTCAACATTAGGCATGAGTCCTCCAGCCAGCTATGCATTAATGCTAAAGCAGCTGTAAGATCTTTTGCCACCTGCTGGACACTATTTGTTTGCGTATATATAACTGCATCATCCGCATACATTTGAGCAAATATATTTGGACAGACTTCAGGTAAGTTATTGATAAAAAGAGAGAACAATAAGGGCCCAAGAACAGATCCTTGAGGAACCCCTGTATCACAGTCTAAATATGGAGATTTAACCCCATCCAACACCACACACTGTTTCCTGTGTGAGAGATATGAGGCAAACCACTGAAGAGCCTGACTGGAGATATTAAACTGAGTCAATCTGGACAACAATATCTGATGGATATCCGGTCCGCGGGCCAACTGCGGCCCGCGATCCATTTTTAATTGGCCCGCAAGTAATTTTATAAATAGAATCGAATATGGCCCGCACTTCAACTTTTGCTTGAGTGTATTGCACTTCTTAGTTTTAACACCAGGGGGAGCTACTGTCGATCGAGGCAGTTGCTCCACCAAAAAGGACAATCACAGAAGAAATTTAGCCCAAGTTAGTTACTAAACATGGCAGAACCAAAGAAGCGAAAGGTAGAAATTGAATGCAGAAAATTTCAGACATGGTGGGAGAGTGAATATTTCTTCAAAGAATTCAAGGGGAAGTGTGTCTGTTTGATCTGCACTGAAATTATGGCAGTTATGAAAGAGTATAATGTACGACGTCATTATGAAACCAAACATCAGGCCTATGCATCCTACACTGGTGCTGAGCGAGAGCAGAAATTAAAGCAAAGGGTATCTCTCCTGCGGGGTCAGCAACAGTAATTTTTTCGTGCTCAAAAGGTCCAGGAAAAGGCTACAATAGCCAGCTATGAGGTCGCCCAACTCATCGCAAGACATGGCAAGCCTTTTTCAGATGGAGACCTCATAAAACACGGCCTCGTTAAAGTCACCGAAATAATGCGCCCGTCAACAACGTCAGCATGTCCAGAAATCCAGTTGCTGAAGACTTGTCAGCCAACATTAAACTGCAACTGTCTGATAAAGCTGTGCTTTTGATCTTTACTCCATCGCATGCGATGAGAGCACTGATGCCACAGACACCGCACAGCTGCTATTTTTTTGCGGGGAGTGGACGAGCACTTTAGGTGAGTAAAAAAATATATTCCACAGTACCCGTGTGTTAATGTGCAGGTACACATGCTTCAAATATCAATAATGCGCATCAATTCTGTCACTACCCTGCTTTTGCACACCACTTTCTTATATGCGCTTTTCTTGTTAACACACAGAACACACCGCTGTGCACTGCCCACGTACACGCAAAGTCAGCTGATCTCATCTGATGCAGATTTGCTCCTTGATCAAGTGATATTTGTCTGGATTTTTGGCACGAGTGGTGATCAGCACCGCGGCTGGATGTCCCGATTTACATACCCAGCGCAGCTGATACTCACCAGAATAATTTACTAAAATTATATGCACTCCTGTTATTAAGTCCAGTTCAGTCTGTTAATGTTGATAACGGTTTCAAACGAACGTTAATAGGTGTGTTGCTAAGCCTAATAACTTAAATAACAAACTTGAAATGTACCCGTCCCATTTCCCCTTTATTGTTTTTTCTCTGTGCTGTAAATCTTCTGTCTAAGAAGAAATCTGAGGCTGCTGTTCTGAGAATGAGCTACCAAAGCTTTTTCTGAATAAATCAATAAAGATCCATTTATGGAAAGCTGTGATGAAGGCAGTTTTGTCTTTAATTATATTCAACAATATAATATATTCGACCACTTGTAAGTGATTTTTCTAAGTTTAATACACTAAAGTTAAGGTTATTTACCTAATTTCTAGTAAGTGGCCCAGCCCCTCCTATATTTTTATGTATATGGCCCTCAGTGAAAAAAGTTTGGACACGCCTGGTTTACAGAGTCGAAAGCCTTCTTCAGATCTAAAAATACAGCTCCAATACAGGGACTCTTGTCCAGCAAGCTCTTCAAGTTCTCCACTAACATACACAGGGCAGTATCTGTGGAGTGATGTGCCCGAAAGCCAAACTGCAATGGATGTAATGAGGGCTGGGTGTTTTCTAGGTGAGCAGTGAGGAGTTTAACCACCCACTTCTCAGCTATTTTAGATACGACCGGGAGTATGCTTATGGGGTGATAATTAGCCATGTCAGTCTTCACACCTGCTTTGAAAATTGGTGTAACTGCAGCAATTTTCCAATCTGTTGGAACAATGGAATCTTCGAAAGACATATTCAAAACATGAGTTGTTGGACGTACAAGCAAATCCATATGTTCCTTTAGGAAATTTGTGTTAATACCATATACATCAAGTGCTTTTGATTGTTTTAAACCTGTAATTAGTTTAGCAACTTCAGTGTCTGAAATATGAGTGATGGTGAACAAATTTTGACCAACATCATTCACATTATCAGAGCATACGACTGAGTCAAAGCTCTGACTGATCTCCTTAACAGATGAAATAAAGAAAGTGTTTAAGTTACTGGCAATAGATAGAGGCTCTCTAACAATAGAGTTATTTACATAAAGTTCAGTTGTATTTTTACTTTTGTTTGAATGACAGCCAAGTAATTTATTTAAGTGTTGCCAGATAATTTTACCATTACCTTTGGCTCTTTCAATTATATTTATAAAAAAATTTGCTTTGGCCTGTCTCAAACTTCTTGTTACTTTGTTCCGCATTGAAGTAAATCTCTGTCTATCCAGAGTTAGACCTGTTTTCAGGAACTGTTTTAGTAATTGATCTCTTGTTTTCATTAAATTCTTGCACTCTTTGTTTAACCAGGGCAAATTAGATGTTGTCTTTATTTTTTGTCGACCTCTAATGGAGTATGTTGATATAACATCCTTGACAATGTCAGTGAAGTGACTGCTGCAGAATTGTGGATCATCACTACACAATAAAGGCTCCCAGTTAACTGATGCTAATGCTTCTGCTACATTTTGTCGCTGACTTCTTGGTATAAATTCATAAAAGGATCTCCTATTAGATGAACTTTGAAAGTCATTCTTAACCCGTGATTTTATAAGTTTTCTAGAAAATAATATAAAATTGTGGTCTGAAATACCAGTGATAAAATTATAAGATTTAATAATTCGCTCGGGCTTATTACTGAAAACCAGATCTATTTTAGTTTTAGAGTGTCTCGTTATTCTTGTGGGTTGTTCAATGTGTTGAGTAAAGTTCAAAGTCTCCATTATGTCCTTGAGTGTTTTTCTGTCCTTTTCACAGTCCCAGTTGACATTAAAATCTCCCATTACGATTATTTCATTAGACTTATTATTTATAGTATGATATTTAAGTAATCTCTGTAGTTGTTCATAAAAAATATTCTTTGCGGAAGGAGGGCGATATAAACAGATCAACGTAAATGACATTTCTGGGGAAAGAGTGATTTTAACAGAAATATGTTCTATTTCGACATCTATTGGTGAACTAAGTAAAGAGCAGTCCAGGTGTTTTTTTACATACACAAGTATTTCTCCTCCTCTTGTTCCAATTCTATCCCTTCTGAATACTGTGTACTCTGGAAAGACAACCGCAGACTCAGGAGAAGAACTTGTGAGCCAAGATTCAGAGATACCCAAAATAGAAATATTGGAATTGCTTAGAATATGTTCCAGTTGCTCATGCTTTGGTAACATACTGCGAATGTTAATGTGTCCACATAGAAGCCCCTTTGGTTTATTTTTAGTGTCCCAGATTACTTTAGCCTGATTAAATGTCTTGCAGATCTTTGTTCCTCTGTAAATTTTAATAGCAGGATTTCTTGTCCTTTTGTTGACAATGCTATGAGCATTTAATGATGAGAAACCCTTTACCGGAGACTGTAATTTGGGTAGAGCAGGTGGGGGCCCAGGCAGCCGAGATGGGGACCCGGCAGCCGCATTGGGGGCCAAGGCAGCCGAGGTGGAGGCCCAGACAGCCGAGGTGGAGGTCCGAGCAGCTGAGATGGAGGTCCAAGCAGCTGAGATGTAGGCTCAGGCAGCCAAGATTGAAACCCAGTCAGCTGAGGTGGAGGCCCAGGCAGCCGAGGTGGAGGCCCAGGCAGCCGAGGTGGAGGCCCAGGCAGCCGAGGTGGAGGCCCAGCCAGCCGAGGTGCAGGCCCAGGCAGCCGAGGTGGAGGCCCAGGCAGCTGAGGTGGAAGACCAGGCAGCTGAGGTGGAGGCCCAGGCAGCTGAGGTGGAAGCCCAGGCAGCTGAGGTGGAGGCCCAGGCAGCTGAGGTGGAAGCCCAGGCAGCCGAGGTGGAGACCCAGGCAGCCGAGGTGGAGGCCCGAGCAGCTGAGGTGGAGGCCCGAGCAGCTGAGGTGAAAGCCCAGGCAGCTGAGGTGGAGGCCCGAGCAGCTGAGGTGAAAGCCCAGCTAGCTGAAATGTAGGCCCAGGCAGCTGAGGTGGAAGCCCAGGCAGCTGAGGTGGAAACCCAGGCAGCCGAGGTATAGACCCAGGCAGCCGAGGTGGAGGCCCGAGCAGCTGAGGTGGAGGCCCGAGCAGCTGAGGTGAAAGCCCAGGCAGCTGAGGTGGAGGCCCGAGCAGCTGAGGTGAAAGCCCAGCTAGCTGAAATGTAGGCCCAGGCAGCTGAGGTGGAGGCCCAGGCAGCTGAGGTGGAGGCCCAGGCAGCTGAGGTGGAGGCCCAGGCAGCCGAGGTGGAGGCCCAGGCAGCTGAGGTGGAAGACCAGGCAGCTGAGGTGGAGGCCCAGGCAGCTGAGATGGAGGTCCAAGCAGCTGAGATGTAGGCTCAGGCAGCCAAGATTGAAACCCAGTCAGCTGAGGTGGAGGCCCAGGCAGCCGAGGTGGAGGCCCAGGCAGCCGAGGTGGAGGCCCAGGCAGCCGAGGTGGAGGCCCAGGCAGCTGAGGTGGAAGACCAGGCAGCTGAGGTGGAGGCCCAGGCAGCTGAGGTGGAAGCCCAGGCAGCTGAGGTGGAGGCCCAGGCAGCTGAGGTGGAAGCCCAGGCAGCCGAGGTGGAGACCCAGGCAGCCGAGGTGGAGGCCCGAGCAGCTGAGGTGGAGGCCCGAGCAGCTGAGGTGAAAGCCCAGGCAGCTGAGGTGGAGGCCCGAGCAGCTGAGGTGAAAGCCCAGCTAGCTGAAATGTAGGCCCAGGCAGCTGAGGTGGAAGCCCAGGCAGCTGAGGTGGAAACCCAGGCAGCCGAGGTGGAGACCCAGGCAGCCGAGGTGGAGGCCCGAGCAGCTGAGGTGGAGGCCCGAGCAGCTGAGGTGAAAGCCCAGGCAGCTGAGGTGGAGGCCCGAGCAGCTGAGGTGAAAGCCCAGCTAGCTGAAATGTAGGCCCAGGCAGCTGAGGTGGAGGCCCAGGAAGCTGAGGTGGAGGCCCAGGCAGCCAAGATTGAAACCTAGGCAGCTGAGGTGGAGGCCCAGGCAACTGAAATGGAGGCCCAGGCAACTGAAATGGAGGCCCTGGCAGCTGAGATGGAGGCCCAGCCAGCTGAGATGGAGGCCCAGGCAGGCCTAGGCTAACTAGGCTAATTAGTTGTAGCCAGTCCAAATCACTAATGTTTGAATTAGGTCCAGGATTTAGTTCTATATCACCAGCCAAAAGTAGCATCAGAACAAGTTTCAGAATCTCCAGCAACAGTTGTGGTATATTTGATTGTTCATGTTTACCTGGGGGTGGTCTAGCATGACCAAAATCCAAGAATCTTGTGAACAAAAGATGTTGACTCCATTTGGCTGGGAAAGTGGTATAATTATCCAGTTTTCTTGGACATGTCGAACTCCACAGAAGATAAAAATGTATAAAAACAAAAAGACAAGTTGATGTCAAGATCCAGTGGTTTTTAGGTGGGTTTTTTGGCAAACGCACAGGACCTGCCAAGCTGTGTGTCTGCACCCTAGCAGCCATCTTGGATTGTGATCTTTGACCTCATCAGTCTATTCTATTCTATTCTATTCTATTCTACAGGGTGGGCCATTTATATGGATACACCGTAATAAAATGGGAATGGTTGGTGATATTAAAGTCCTGTTTGTGGCACATTAGTATATGTGAGGCGGCAAACTCCTCAAGATGGGTGGTGACCATGGTGGCCATTTAGAAGTCGGCCATCTTGGATACAACTTTCGTTTTTTCAATAGGAAGAGGGCCATGTGACATCAAACTTATTGGAAATGTCACAAGAAAAACAACGGTGTGATTGGTTTCAACGTAACCTTATTCTTTCATGAGTTATTTACAAGTTTCTCTTTGTTCACAGCCATTGACATATCGAAGAGGTTAACACGTGAGGAGCGGATTGAAATCGAGTTGATATCTGGTGAACGCAGTAACCGGGTCATTGCAGCAGATTTCAATGCAAGACACCCTACAAGACCACCTATCTCCCATGCTACAGTTAGCAAACTGCTTGCTAAGTTTCGTGAAACTGGTTCAGTGTTGGATTTGCCAAAATGTGGACGCAAGAAAACTGTCATTAATGAAGAAACATCAGTGGCTGTCCTAGCTTCATTCAGCAAGATCCCACAGCGTAGCACTCGCCACATGTCACTGGAGAGTGGCATTAGTTGAACATCCCTTCGGCGGATATTAGCTACTCACAAATGTCACTCTTACAAACTCCAGCTACTGCAGCATCTCAACCGGGTTGACCCAGATCGGCGCAGAGAATTTGCAGAATGGACACAACAAAAATTGGAACAGGACCCTCAGTTCACGCAGAAGATTTTGTTCAGTGATGAGGCAAACTTTTATGTGAATGGTGAAGTTAACAAACAAAACCACCGCTATTGGTCTGACACTAACCCACATTGGATGGATCCCTCCGAGACTGTTGGAACAATAAAAGTGATGGTTTGGTGTGGTATATGGGGTACAACGATAGTTGGTCCATTCTTCATCAATGGAAACCTCAAGGCCACTGGATATTTGAAATTGCTACATGATGATGTGTTTCCCTCTTTATGCACTGAAGCTGGCACGTTCGCTGAGTTTTTCCAGCAAGATGGTGCACCACCACATTATGGGTGCTAGGTCCGAGCATTCCTAGATGAATAGTTTCCTGGAAATTGGATTGGTCATCGTGGGCCAGTTGAATGGCCCCCAAGGTCTCCAAATCTGATCCCCTTAGACTTTTATCTTTGGGTTCATCTGAAGGCAATTGTCTATGGTGTGAAGATACGAGATGTGCAGCACCTGAAACTACGTATACTGGATGCCTGTGCTGGCATTTCTCCTGCGGTGTTGCTATCAGTGTGTGAAGAGTGGGAGAAGAGGGTTGCATTGACAATCCAACACAATGGGCAGCACATTGAACACATTTTATAAGTGGTCAGAAACTTGTAAATACCTCATAAAAGAATAAAGTTACGTTGAAACCAAGCACACCATTGTTTTTCTTGTGACATTACCAATAAGTTTGATGTGTCACATGGCCCTCTTCCTATTGAAAAAACAAAAGTTGTATCCAAGATGGCCGACTTCTAAATGGCCACCATGGTCACCACCCATCTTGAGGAGTTTGCCCCCTCACATATACTAATGTGCCACAAACAGGACTTTAATATCACCAACCATTCCCATTTTATTACGGTGTAACCATATAAATGGCCCACCCTGTATTCTATCTCATAACCGTGACACTGACTTTTTGACCAAGAAAATCAAATCAGTTCATCCTTGAGTTTACCTGACTGTTTGTTTAAAGTAATATCTTCTCGGTGTTCCCAGAACGTCGCATTCACAATAAATCTTCCGACAAGAGAGCAATAGAAACAACATAAAAGTATATTGTTGACTTGTGCATGATTTTGGACATAATGAATATTTTGACCTGATTGCAATGCCAGTGACACCACTTCTGAGACTTCTGAGACGCATAATCTAAGCAGTTAACACTTAAAATTTTAGAATTCAAGAATATTAGACTTCTCAGTAATATGGACATGCAGTAAGCCTCAATTACTGATAATATTGCTACAGAACATCGTCCAGGAAACTCCTTAAAACCCAACTGAGAATTGGGAAATTGGGGAAAACAAACACTAGATCCAACAGGTGGTCTCACCTCTGTACCGTAGCATGATGGGAAGCAGGGTGCTTTGTGCGTCAACGTCTTTACAAATACCATTTTGTTGAATTAATCACATCAGATAGTCCTCTCACGTTCATTCCAATTTAGGAACACAAAACAATAAATTAGTGAATTGTTTATGTGGCTGTGTGGGAGTGCAACAGGAACTGTGTACCTCTAACCAGGCAACAAACCCCTCAAACTCTACTCCACAATCAATCCCAGGCTGAACAGAGAGCAGGCTACCCCAGCCCACCCTGTTACAGCACAAAGTATATTCTAACACGACTCCCCACTGGGCTTGGATGTGGAACCTGGCATTATTAACGGTGTGGATGTTTAATGAGGAAGGATGGTGGGTAGTTAGAATGTTGTTTTCCTTCATGTTTTCCTCAACAGTGTGCAACTTACTTTGGAAATATAGGTTGTAAATAATATGGCTGGTAACCACACTAAGTGCAGCCTGCCTTTATTTGATGTCATCTTACAGGAATACAATGTGTTTTTCCATCTTTGTAAGCCATCACTAAAAACTGCATACACAAAATGTCACAGCTGTTTTGGACTGATTGGAAAGAGCAGTTTTGATAATGCAACAAACCTTGTACGAGAAACATAATCACATCACTTCACATTATTACATACTCAAACACAAGCGATTAAAGGAACACATATCAGTTTCATTATGCCATGTCAAAAAGCACTTTTCGGTCCAAAGAGTTCTAGGGACTCCCCTAGGTTACATGATCACTGTCAAATTTTCCAAGAACTATATCTTCTGTATGCATTTGCATCACAAACAGAAATGCTAAAGTCATGTATTAGCTAACTGCTGGTTGGCACAACAACATCTACAACCACAACAAATAGATGGATGTCTTGACAATCTGTTGACAATAGAGAAAAAGCAGTTGCAAAGGCAGGGTTTCAACCATGAAAGCTGTTAGCCAGGCAACTGCAACCTGTCCAAGTGGTAAGAACGGAGTTGCAGTTTAAGTTGTAGCACTATCCACTTGCTGAAATGCTATGATGCTATACCTGGCACAGATGGAACAGTGAAGCTGTATCGAAACAGCTCTTTCCAGATCAAACTGAGAACTAACACAAAGATTTCTCTTTGAAACATCAACATTGCACTGTAATTCTTATAAAGTGGGAACTTCACTGTCTTTCCTGTGGTGCTCAGGTCAAATCTTACCAATTTACAAATTGGTAAGATTGCCTCGAGGCCTTATGACATCCTCCACACTATGCACTTGAACATATAAAAGTGATGAGCACCTCTTTCGTTGAATTTTGAGTGTTTTAATCAACTTTGTTACATCTGTGGTGTTCCCGACCATCATAGAAAATGAATGGGAATCCACCCCCCAACCCCTTTGGCCTCTGACCCCCTGAATGACAAAATAAAAGACCCACTGAATGACCACTGAACAACCGACTGAACGACCCAGTGACCCAGCCACTGAATTTTTGAATTTTTAATTTGAGAACTGTTAAAACAATGGTGACCAGAACACTATAGTAAGGGGGGTTGGAGTGCACACAACAGGAGGGCTATTAGTCATTATATTTAAATGGTAAATGGCCTGTATTTATATAGCGCTTTACTAGTCCCTAAGGACCCCAAAGCGCTTTACATATCCAGTCATCCACCCATTCACACACACATTCACACACTGGCGATGGCAAGCTACATTGTAGCCACAGCCACCCTGGGGCGCACTGACAGAGGCGAGGCTGCCGGACACTGGCGCCACCGGACCCTCTGACCACCACCAGTAGGCAACGGGTGAAGTGTCTTGCCCAAGGACACAACGACCGAGACTGTCCGAGCCCTGTTAAAGCTAACAGATGCTTACATATCTAGCAACATTGTAGCCTTTGGCTCAGTGACACACAGCAACTGATCAGTTGGCAACCCCCTGGCAACATCTGGTAACTAGAGAAAAAAAAATTATCTTCTAACTAGTTAGTGAGTAGGGCTAGGCAATATGGCCCAAAATTCATATCTTGATATTCTTTAGCTGGATAGCGATATACAATATATATCTCGAAGAAGAAGTCATATTAAAACATTTTTTGACAGATTTCTGAGCACCGTGTACCACATAAAATCAGTTTGCGGTCAGTAAGCATAACCAGAATTCATACATAAGGCTCACTGTCCATTTTTGAGAAAATGAAAGGATTTTAGTGTAAGCTTACAGCCGAAAAATACGGTACATGAGTTTTGTAAGGTGGTTTGTTTCGGTGCAGGAGGCTGTGAGACTTCGCGGTCCGGGATACAGGATGCAGTTTCACACACTCTTCATTTTGCACTTCATGGCGCTGTTGTAAATAGTGAAAATACGATGAAAGAGAGTGCTCCAACCTTTAGTCGGGACGCTTTCTCAACATTCTCTACAGAATACACTGCTGCTCATCTGACACTCCAAATAATACTAATAATAATTAGTGCTGCCAGCGTTAATCTTGTTAAAATGACATTAAGGCCATAACGCAGTTAACAAGTTACAGCGTGGGGCTGGACTTTGTGAACGCATTAACGACCTAACCGCGCTAACGTGGATCTCTAAATTACTAATTTTCAAATGTTTTCTTTTTACCGACCAGCTCCTCTTTGATAGTTGCAGTGTCCATCTTGTTGTTGCTTGCAGGTGAAGCGATGGGGGAGGGGTAGTTGTGTTCAGTGAAGAAGAGAGGCGAGGCAGAGTAGCGTTGCTTAGAGACAAAAGTGGACGAAAGAGAGGCAAACTTGCGGCTCCACAAGTATAATCATAATGCAACATAGACTATATCGATATAAACAATATTGTCACATCTCATATAAAAATATATCGATATATATTTAAATGGCAAATGGCCTGTATTTGTATAGCGCTTTACTCGTCCCTAAGGACCCCAAAGCGCTTTACACATTCAGTCATCCACACATTCACACACTGGTGATGGCAAGCTACATTGTAGACACAGCTGCGCTGGGGCGCACTGACAGAGGCTCACTGGCAACCTTCCGATTTCAAGACGAACTGCCAACTCTTGAGCCACGATCGCCCCATTTAAAAACTCGATATATCCCCCAGCCCTATTGGCGAGTGTTGGCTGGAGGCGAGGCTGCCAGACACTGGCGCCACCGGACCCTCTAACCACCACCGCAGGCTGTCGCCCAGTGAAATTTTCTACCAAGTGGTAGTGAAACAGCAAAGCTTTTACTTGGGAGGTTAACATTTCTAGTTTTTCACATTTCTCACTCTTTCACTACAACTTGGCAAGTAGTTTGCAAGTATTTGCAGACCAATTTGTGTTTTCCATGCAAACTACTATTCACTGCAGCAACCTGCTTTTCATTGCAACTCTCAATGCCATGCTAGAGACTGCCAGCAACCACTCACAAACCAGTTGCAGAATCAGCCAGATAGTTGCCAACTGATCTCTAGGCCTGCATGAACTGGGTTTTAGAAACTTCACAGCAACTAAGAGCAGCTATTGGAAGCTGGTAATCAGTGGTTCCCAGTGGATCACTGACTGATCTCTAGGACTCTGTGACTGAACCAAAATGCCAAGTCTTTATGTACCTCTCTTTTCCAGATCATTTCAAATAGAGAGGAATCAAGCATAACATCCATGAAACTGTTAATCAAAATGTATCTTCTTGGTTGGATCTTAGTTCCTTGATCTCAGTCTGTCATTTGTGTCTTAATGGAATAATTAATACAATGAATGAATGAATCTTTGGGCTATGCCTTACAGGCATTCATATTCTTAGGTGTTCACAAACACTGCCGCGTAGAATGTGTACTAGAAGTTAGACCATAAGCCTTCTTTTTAACTTCTGCACACTTGGCTAATCACTATGTAAATTCAAACCACAATTTGAAAGGTCATTTCAGACACTTCTAGGTGACTTGATGTTGGAATAACACAGCATATTCACTGACCTTCATTTCATCTTAATTGCTGGCCTTTGTTTCAGAAAATAAGTATATTTCTCAGATCCCAATAACACAAACCTAGGCTGCAGCCCTGGAGAGCCCCATTCAACCCCTGCTGTGGAGAAGTAGCACATTTCACTACTTCCTTGCCAGCCCTGACCAAATGCCAAACACTGTATGTGTGTGATCTGTGCTTTGACGTTTCCCTTTCTTTTTCCCTTTATTGCACAAATGCTTTAACGGCCCCAGTAAAGGGGCGTTACAACCTTGAAGCAAAGCCAGCCACACACCTTGGAAGTATTAAGAAGCTGTTTTGTTGTAAGGTTCCACAGAGTAAAAATCAGAGAAAAGTGGCTATTTGGGGGTTGCATGTGTACACACATATCTTCACCTAAATGCATACACATGGGCAGTGGATTACTCATCTAATCAGGAGAACACAAACATAATGCACAAAAACACAGAATCATTTAAACAGGTTCATTTGAAACCCAGACTTTATTTACTTTAATGTGTTTAATGAGTTTCATCAAGTAGTTGTTTTTTTTTCAAATGATTTGCCCATAGTCGTGCATTTAGGAACTGTATCCTCAGGGACACCTGTTGTTGTAGATTATGACACCAATCTATTCTAGCAGGTGCTGTTTATCTGTCAGCATTCTTTTAAGAACACTAACATGTACTCACATTGCCATGTCAAGGCAATGTTTGTTTTGTTCGGTTTAAGCACCACTAGGGTTTTTGGTTCCAAGATCCAGGAATGAGAAACATGGCGGTAACACAGTCCAGATCATTTCCTGTTAAACATAATCTGATCTTAGACCCATTTGAAATAAAACAAAACAACATGAGGCACAATTAACTGGGTTTTTTTTTGTTTCTTCATTTTCTTTTGTCACTTGGCAGAATCAGGACAAGCTGTAAACACAAAACTATTATTACCATATAAACTTAACATGACAAACTTCAGCAATTAACTGCTTATTTGCACATCCAACAGAGACAAATCAAGCTCCAAAACAGGAGCTCATAATTTAACTTCTTTTACATTAAAGTAGACCTGCATGATCCATAGTACCCATAATAATCCTTATTTATATCAAACTGGGACTCCCAGCCACTCAGGTGGCTTTTTCACTCCTCCCGCTTAAACCCAAAAAGCAAGGTTAGCAGCTGGGTGGGGCTTCCTGCACTCATAATGAACTATAGAAAACGTTTTTTGAAGCATACTGAATCTTGATTTGCTGTGAGATTACATCAATCTTTGAAACTTTGGCCCTTATTTAAATATTTTGTTTCCAACTTCGCCAGGCGGTTGCCATTATGGTTATTTTAGGTCCACCCACTATAAATAAGCACAGAGGATTAATTTTTTCATACAAATGCTACAATTGTAAAGTTAGCTCATATATCTAATAAGTCTACTGTTGCTATGAGTCATTTGTTCAATGTATGAACTTCTAAAAGAAAGACCTATTTTTATATTTAAAAAAATCAAGAGTATTAAAAAGAAGTAACTGTATAAGCCAAAAATGCTTTTACTCAACTCAAGACCATCACATTTACCATGTTGGTAAAGCTGGGAGTTGTAAAGTTGAATGATAATTGATAGCTTCATAAAATGTACTTGTGTTTCTCTAACTGCCTACCTTTCCTTTCTATAACAGGCATCTTAAGTATCAGGGCTGCTAGGTAACAGCAGGGAAAGCCCAATGTGGTTAGCCAGCAACAGTATAACACTTCCTGTGTCAAACCCTAGCCCCTCCAAACAACACACACACAACTCCAGCACTATCTCACGTTCCCTCTTCATTTCCTTTTCTCCATATATCTCTTTGTCACTCTGTAAGAGACCAGATTGACCCACTAATGTTCCTTGCCAACCAAACAACAACTCTGATGCAGCTGAAACCAGATTATTCCAGTTCTCTGTGGTCAGTCAATGAGGGAGCAGAGAGAGGGTAGCGGATGTCTCAGCTTGATCAAAGAACACACACACAGAGAAGGTTGCATACACACATACACAGATTTCTACTTGAGACTTGAGTGTCTCTGTCAGGATATGTTCCCTGAGTCTGGGTCTCTTGTCCTGAGTCAGTGTGAAATCAAGATCTGTGCTGTAGGGTTGAATGTTTTCTACTTGTAGAAAACATTCAACCCTACATCTCAATCTGTAGCTACAGAGAGTGGCAATAAGAAACTGTGGAGGGGATCGGTACGGGGCTGAGAATTGACAGAAAACAGAAAGAAAAAAGAAAAAACAAGTAAACAAAGAACAGAAAGGAAATTAGAAGGTAGAGATATGATTAAAAGCAAACAGAAAGGCAGGTTTACAACAGGGACACAAGAGTTAATAAAAATTGAAGAAACATCAGGAAATTTGTAACAAAAAGGAAAAGACAGACAAAGAAAAATACAATAAGAAGATAAAACTAAAAAAGAGAAAAAGGGAAGGAAGATGCACTGAGATGAAACTGCAGAACTAAGAGCAGCAAGGCGACCTGAGCACCGTTGGGGTGGTTTGTGACAGCAGGATTGTACAACAGGGTCATATCCTCGCTTGTGTAACCACTGTCCTGCACACCATGTGCTGTGGGTCAAAACTGATTTGGCCAGATACCAATAGAGGTCCAATCAACAGATGGATCTACGCAGTTCACAAGCAGAACTCACGCACGCTATAACGTTAGCCTGAGATATGCACTGAGTAACTAAGAGTCTGCAGCCTCCTGTGAGCTGCAGATGTAGAGCATTTAGTAGAAACAATGCTGAGTTTACAAAAAGCACAATGGCCATGGTAAGACCCTTTGTCATGTTAGTAGTTTCTTCAGTCACTTGATTAAAGGTTAGGAGTAGATTAACTTTGAAGCCCCAAATTCACATCAAATGATTAATTCTCCCTTTATTTATCCATGTCGCTGAATTTTAACTGAATTACCCTAACTCCTAACCCTAACCCCTCGAACTAAGAGACATGATAGAGATAGATTTTTATGTTCCACAACTTCAGCACCAAACCCCAAGTTATCAAAATAATTGAATGTGTGCAATTTCAAAGTCTTAGAGACTCTTCTGAAGATCTAACTGTTTCTACCTCAGTTGAAAATCAGTTTCCAACACCAAAAGATCCAGTAGGTTTACCTTGTCCATTGGAATAGTAGATCCACTTCTCTCGGGCTTGAGTTAGTGGTGCAGGTGGTTTCTTTTGAATTGCCTTCTCCATGATGCTGCTCGGGTCCTGCATTGGGCCCTTCTTCAACACCTGAGAGCTCTGCTTCACACTACACACTACGATCACCACCAGCACCAGCAACAGCAGCAGTACAATCATCCAGGGCAGGTGCTCGTTTATGTCAAAGTGATTATGGGCGCTTGGTCTTGGGAATCCCCTGCGAATTGGCCTGTAGGAGCTGGAGGCCCCACCTGCGCTATCTTGTCCATTAATCTTTCTTATGCTTGTTTCAACCTTGACTATTTCTTCAGTCCCAAGATCTCCCATTGCCCTCTTGTTAGGCCCTGGGTTTGGTTCAGAATTCAGTTGCCCCCTCTGCAACTCATGGTCCATTGGTTCCTCATGAGCTGGGAGAACTGGAGTCAAATTTGGTGGGGTGAGAGTGCCGGGAAGGCTTTGGAGGTGCTCTTCTGCTCGCTGGCTTTTTCCACCCTGGGGTTCCTTCAGCTGAATGGCTGCTGACTGGCTGTGGGTACCTGTGTTGAGAGGCAGAGAGGTTGATGGAGATACAGAACAAGCAAGAAGAGAGATAAGAAATAACAAGGAAAGCAAAGATAGTAGATAGTATAGAAGTAGCAGATGAGAGACAACAGTGACGCAGAGAAAGAGGGAATTAAACTCAGTCACTTGGGAGTTCTGTCTAACTAAGACAAAAAAAACAAAACAGACGGTATCACGGGAGGGGGATCCTTACACCTTAATCCATCCAAGCAATCTGGTACAAACACGCTTTGTTGACTTACTTCATCACTGAGTGGGCCGTGTACACCTTTTTGAAACTGTTATTACAATCTGAGTATTCATGAAAACGAAAAGAGTGTTTAGATGATGTTCACAGGGGTCAAAATCTCCTTTGTTTTCCAGGCAGTGGCCATTATAGTCATTGTTGAGCATACTAATACTAATACTCTGCAGAAATTGCAAACCAGTGTAAATGACTGACAGATGTCAAAATCTATATACATATTAGAGATGGCACAATACCACTTTTTTATGTCCGATACCGATACCGATATCATAAATGTGGATATCGGCCGATACAGATATGAATCCGATATAGTGTGTTTTTTTAATCAATAAAACTGTTTTTTTAATATATTGCTGCATTTTGTATAAGTTCATACTCAAGTTTAAATAAACAACAACACTAAAGCTATTCTGTTATACCTGTATGCAAAAAATACACTGCACCCAAAATATTTCATAGTTCAGCAATACTGATCAATCTAATAAACTTAAACCTACTCTATCCTTCCTATTCTGGTATTTTACAGAGTACTTAGCAGAAATATTAAGCAACCTAACTAATAGGGTTGCAAACTCCCAGCAAAAAAAAATAGGGAACCACCCCCCACCCTCCACCTTATGATGCTTAATCGACGTAATCAACTTTAATTTGATGCAGTGTGGGGGAAAAAATGCACAGAAATCAATTATTTTTCAAGAATAATTAAATAGATTCAACATCTTTCTTCAACAGAATTGAAGACTGCACAGATGGTACCTTCCCAAAGGAAAAAGTAGTATAGCTTACTATGGTATATTAGACTTAACGGTTACTATATACAGTAATGGACTTCTATATATTTTACATAAGATTAAAACTTTGGGTGTAAGATTCAGATAATTATTTATTAAAAGCTAGACATTTTAAATGAGAATAAGAAAGAAAAGCATGTCTTTGTGCCCCCTTTTCCCTGTTCATGGCCTATCGGCCCCCCTGGCTAAACTTTGCTAGATCCGCCCCTGCACCCCTGTACCAGCCGTCAGCTGCGTAGAAGAGGATCCTGGTCTAGAAAGTAATATTAAATAAATTCTAACAACAGCTTATCAAGGTTAAACGTGCTGCTGTTGTTCAGCCGCTGGTTTCCTCTTTCTGGTGCAAAGTGGGCCACAAACAAACAAGAGAGACGGACGCGACAGAAAAGCCGATCAGCTGATCATTAATCAGTTTCACGATTGAAGTAGCAGCAAGAAGAGGCAGTTGCTCCATATATCGGTTGTTAAGCTTAATGTGGGAATGCTTTACAAACATTCAGAGATGAACTTACACACTTGCTTTACTTCTCTCTGGGATAACTTCATCAGAGATGAAATGCTGGTTTGAGGCTACAAATACACACAACCGCTCTATCACGTGAGCACACTGCTCCGTGCTACGGTTATGATCCGAGTTACAGCAGTGTCAACACGCTTTGTTGACTTACTTCATCACTGAGTGGGCCGTGTACACCTTTTTGAAATTGTTATTACAATCTGAATATTCATGAAGATGAAAAAGAGCATTTAGATGATGTTAGGTAGCTGTCAATCAATAGTTTTTTTGAGCCCAAATGTTCATTCGGGCTCAAAATAACTATTTATGGGGTTTATAATGTTTGATCAGCAAATAATTTCTAAATGAGAAATATACATTTGGCAGTGAGCAACAGATTCAATTTTAAATCTTTTATGTAGATCCTACATCCTGAATCATATCACTATCTGCCTCTGTAAGTATTAGATCATTGTTTTCCAAGACCTCTATAACCTTTTCATGTCTCCATATATGGATTTAAGAGTTGCTTCAATATATTTGGTTGCTAGGAGATTAAACCCTTTACACTAACTTGTTATACACCTCATATAGCTAGTTGATGTAGTACTTTATCACTTCTGTTAGCACTGTGCTATGACGTTTTAGTACACACACCCACTACAATTCAGTTGCCAATCCTTTTCTTCCCAGAATGCCTTTTACTTCTACTGACAATAAGAGACAGGTGAAAATGAACAACCGCAAGTATGTAACGGCCCCACTACTGAGCACAGATCAGGTCAGATTAACTGACTGTGAAGCCATCGATCCCATGCCAACACAAACAGCAGTGACAGTATTATAGATGTGGTAGGGCTGACCCAGGGGAGGAGTATACTGACTTTGGATGGTTGGTTCTGAGAAATGACTGACGTACTGAATGAATCACAGCTGATGTAGAAGCAGTTTAAGACATATTGAGAACTGGTCTTGTACATAGAGGAGAAACAAAAAAAGAAGGGAGCAGATTTCTTGCTTTCTACTTGCAGTTACTCTACTTGCTTTCTAAGTCTGCTGAGGAAAAAAGAGAGAAATTCCCATAAGTCCTAATCTTCACAAACAGTACCATTACTGGGAAAGGGAACTAAAGCTAGTTTTTTTCCATGCCTACAGATGTCCTTCCCTTTGGGAATTTCTAAGCAATAATTCATAAAGAAGAATAAGCACTTTTAATTTATGCTTTAATTTATATGTGCACCCTACATGCTCCCACTACATTAGTAAGGAAACGAGTAGTACCTTACCTAAGCCAGAAGAAACCCAAATGAAGGTACCTCAATGAATTGAAACTCCTGTAAACCACTTTGTGTGCTTTTTAAGGTACTGTACAAATATTCTAACTCTAATTCTAACTTTAATAGCAATTATTATTATTATTATTTTATTATTATTATAATAATTTCCCCGCCAAAAAGAGACTTTTTATTCTGACTGACGGTTAATGTTAGCTTACCTTCTAACTCAAATAACTTGCTAGCCTTTCAATGTAGCTGCTTGCTGCCTAATTCTGCCTTGCTTACTGTGTCACATTTAGTGTGTGGAACCTTGCAAGCCAGCTGTTTATTGTTATTGTTTTATTAACAGGATTATTATTATTATGATTAGCACTTTTTTAGCTATTGGTAGCTAATATTGTTTGCTGTTGATAATGTAAGCAAGCATAAAAGAGGCCTTTAGGCAAGGCAATAATGGAGGAGACAATAAATGCCACCTTTGAAATTTCACAGGAAACCCATAACATATCTTTCACATGGAAAATGTTTGAAAAATGCAACTTTTATTAGGTCAACTTTTATAAATGTAAAGAAACATTAAAATAAAAAACAGCTAAAGCTGAAAACTATATAAATTCAAATAGAAGATTATTAAACAGAATTCCCATCCCTCACCTTTTTGTGCAGGTCCAGCCAGGGGTGCTGGAAAGATTGAAGAAATAATGGGTTCCTGAACAAGCACAGCCTGTCCTGAGCCACCTAAAGTGGTGGTGGAGGCAGAGGATGGAGCTGTAGAAAGGGGTCCACAGATATTATCTTTCTCTCTAGTCCCTGGTGAGAGCAGCACCAGCCCCTGAACCTGGCAGTCTGTGTGATTTCTGCACTGTGTTGCACTTGATTTCACATCTGAAAAAGTTCCCTCAGAGCACTGCTTACAGACCACGTCCTTTTTCTCACTGCCCTGCTTTTTCACCCTCTTGCCTGGGGGGCACAAGGAGTGGGGCTTACACACAGCACCACCATCCCCTGACAGGAATGTATTGGGTGGGCATGTGCAGATTCGATCCTGGGTGGCTGTGCAAGGCGTTTTCTCAATAAAGCCAGCTGGGCAAGGACTCCTGCAACGATGGCACTGCTGAACTCCATTCTCTCCCCGTGTGAAGGTGCCTTTAGGACAGGGGCTGCATTCCCTCACAGATGTTGGAGAGCAGTGGATGGAGACATAGGTGCCAGCCGGGCACTTATCACAGACCAGCTGGGTGCCCGTGTCTTGGTCGGTGTACTGATAGTGCCGTTGTGAAAGAATGGGCTGGTCATCTGTGCTGGATGTGGTCAAAACCCGAGCTGAGATATCGACCACAACTGTACATAAGAGCTGAGGGGAAAAGAGAAGGCAGCTATTAGGCGAAAGACTAAAAATGTTTTGAAAAATGTTCTGGTATAGAAATTTATGCATCAGGACAGATTGTCAACCCCTGAATGATGCTGCATTCATTATACTGCAGTAAGTGTTTAAAGCAAAAACCAAACACTATCTGAATTCTTAAGACTGGGATCCACAATGTCAGTGTCACACATTAGGCGGTTTTGTCAGTACTGTCCACTGAAAGATGGAGTATGAAGTAACTTAATTTTACAAGAACCACCCACATTAAGGCTGTAGCTCAGGTGGCGGAGCAGGTCAACCACTACCCAGAAGGTCGGTGGTTTGATCCCAGACTGCTCTAGTCTGTGCAAAATGCCAAATAATTATTGGGCAAGATACTAATAATAATGGATTGGATTTATATAGCGCTTTTCAAGGCACCCAAAGCGCTTTACAATGCCACTATTCATTCACTCTCACATTCACACACTGGTGGGGGCAAGCTACAGTTGTAGCCACAGCTGACCTGGGGCAGACTGACAGAAGCCATATCGCGCCATCGGCCCCTCTGGCGAACACCAGTAGGCGATAGGGTAAAGTGTCTTGCCCAAGGACACAACGACCAGGACAGAGAGCCCGGGGATCGAGCCGGCAACCTTCCGGTTACAAATGCGCTTCCCAACCCCCTGAGCCACGGTCGCCCCATGTTGCTCTCCGATGTATCCATCCGAGTGTGAATGTGTATAAATGTAAGATACTTAGCACTTAAGAGCTTAGAAGAAGTGTTTGTGTGATTGGGTGAATGAATTAGTTGTATAAAGCGCTTTGAGTGCTCAGACAAAGTAGAAAAGCGCTATTTAAGAACCAGTCCATTTAACTAATATCCTGTTATGGTACTTATTTCCTTTACCATCTACTATTTTTTATGCTGTCCATGGCTTTTTTATAAAATTTTGCCCTGACTGAAGCATTCCAATTTAATATGAAAACTTCAATGCAAAAATGTATGACAGCTAACATGTAGTTTATGAAAATTTGCCCCTTGAGCATGTGGCTCTAACAAAACCAAAACCAACAGGTTGCCAGCGACGTTGTGGATGGTAAGAGGTTAACCATCTGAGGTCTAAATTGTCATCAGTGATGGTCCCAACCCTAGCCCTAAAACCTAAACTTAAACCTGCTTTGGAATTAAGCAAAAAAAATTTAGAAGAAAAAAACATACATTTTTATGTGTGTCAGTTAAAATGATTACATGTCCCGTGATAACAAGACTTGGGAGAAGCACAGAAGGTCCAGGCCCTCTCAGTCAAACAATGACACAAGTCCTATGCCTAAAATACTACATGTACTTTAATATTAGGTTTTTTACAGAGAGAATTAGAACAAATTAGAACTAAATAGAGAAATCATATTATACTTATTCATTCATTTATTAATACATTATAGTAAGTCTGTGAACATTCTCTGGTTTATCATTGCCTTTTTTGGTACTCACCATCCCTCACCAGACAGAAAAGACATGACCTTAATATGAGTCAGCTTACATGGATACACTCATACCTCCATCTGGTATCGCTAATATCACTAAGTCACTACACTGACTCATCATGCTCGTCACAACGTTAGTGTCAAATGGTGTGCATTCATTTCCACAGCTAAGAATTTAACTGATGTATCATGGGGAACTTTGTTCTTTTTTCTTCCCCAAGGCTTCCCTCTCACTGCTGCTGGGAACCTCAGCTCAGCGGGTTTATGGGAATAACCCACACATGTCTAGGGTTACACATTTACACAGGCCCAAGCTGAGTCATGCCAGAGTGATGTTATCAGAAAATGCTACAGACCATACATGGCTTTACCATTTTATACTTTTAAACAACCAGTTGCAGTCTTTTACACTTACTGTATTTACTTCAAAACAACCAATCATAAGATTTTTAGGGAAGCTATAACATTAACCTCTTACTCATGTAAAGTCTAAGTAACATCACTGTAAAGCCAATTTGTTTCCCCAATCTGATCATGTTTATTTCTTTTATTGTAAATACAACAGCCTCCAAAAGCTATACTCCCTGTGACATCACATTTAGGAAAATTAGTAGTATTAACCCTGCAGATCTTTCATCTGCTATTTATGACCTTCCATTCATTCACAGCTTCTTATCCCCTGGTGAACTTGTTTCATACTATAATGTCAACCTCCATAACCTCCATAACATATTTGCTCCACTTAAACACCAAACTGTCTCATTTTCCCGTTCAGCACCATGGTTTACTCTTAACCTGCGCCATCTCAAAGCTAAAGGACACCAACTGGAACGTCTGTTCAAGAAAACCGGACTTACCCTACACAAAGAAATGTATAACGATCATATCTTGTTTTATAAGTACTGCATTGCTTCAGCCAAATCCGAATACTATTCTGGTTTATTCAGTTCTAGTGAAGGTAACTCCAGGTCTCTCTTTTCATTGTTTAGTAAAATTACAAAACCTCCTGGCTCATTCCCCTCTCATATGGACTCTGCTGACTTTTGCAACTCTATTATATTTTTTTTTCACTCATAAAATCACTGATATCCACCAACACCATAACTCTGTGGGAGCTTCTAACTGTGAAGTAGACTTTCTGTTTTCCTCACTGTCTTACTGTCAGTCATTTTCAAGTTTTACTCTTCCCTCCATAGTTGATGTATCAAATCTTATTCAAAAATCTAAATCATCCACTTGTCAGTTTGACCCTCTTCCCACTGTGTTAGCTGAAGCTTGTCTTCCCTCATTGGCTCCTCTCATAACTAGTATTATCCACTCTTCCCTTAACACTGGAATTGTTCCTTCATCCTGCTTATTTCATTCCAATTCTCAAAAAGCCTGGTGCAGATCCCAATAATTTTGATAATCTTCGTCCTTATCAAACCTGCTCTTACAATCAGAACTGCTCCCAACAAACATAGATGTTTACATCTGCGCTGTAACTGCAATAAGTTAATTAACCGATTCCCACTACAACCTGGTTTGCCTCTTATCTGTAGTTATTTTTATTTAATTTAATAACTGTACAGTACTCTCTGTTTATAGTGACCACTGTCCTTAATGTAAATATTTAAGAAAAAATGTGTATGTTTCTGTTCCGTGTCCTGTGTACTGTTTGTTTGTATATGTGTCTTTTTGGCTGCTGTTACAACCAAATTTCCCCTTGTAGGACAATTAAAGGATTATTCTATTCTATTCTATTCTATTCTATTCTATTCTAAACCTGCCCTTTATTTTAAAAATCCTTGAGAAAGTTGTTGCCTCCCAGCTTCACTCATACCTCAATGACCATAATCTCTACAAACAATTTCATCCTAGTTTCTGCCCCAATCATAGTACAGAAACAGCTTTGTTAAGGATTACTAATGCCCTTCTGATGGCAGCTGATTCTGGTCTTTTAACCATTCTCATCCTTCTCGATCTTAGTGCGGCATTTGACACCATTTCTCATAATATCCTCCTGAGCAGATAAGCATCCATTGGCATTAGTCATACCCCCCTTGCCTGGTTCACATCATGTCTCTCAGACCTCACTCAGTTTATCCAATTTAAATCACACTCTTCAAGTTTCTATCCTGTTTCTGCTGGTGCGCCCCAGGGTTCAGTATTAGGGCCTCTTTTATTCATTATTTACATGCTCCCTCTTGGTCATGTATTCCAAAAATATAATATCAATTTTCATTGTTATGCTGATGACATCCAGCTCTATATTTCCTCCAAATCTAATTCATCCCTTCCACCTACCGCCCTCTCGAACTGTCTTATGGAGATTAGATCATGTTTCTCTTCCAATTTTCTCAAACTTAACAATAATAAAACAGAAGTTTTACTCATTGGCACAGCCTCTATCTTAACCAAATCTCACAGTTTCTCCATTAATATTGAAAATTCCTCCATCCTTCCTTCCCCGCAGATAAAGAGTTTGGGTGTCACACTTGACAGTACTCTCTCATTTCAGTCTTATATACGTATTAATACGTAACCCGGTCTGCATACTTTTACTTACGTAACATTAACCGACTTCATCCCTTCCTTATTCCCCATGCTGCTGCCATCCTTGTCCATAGTCTTATTACTTCCTGGATCGATTATTGCAACTCCCTCTTATTTGGTCTCCCCAACACGTCCCTCCATAAACTTCAACTTCTTCAGAATTCTGCAGCTCCGGTCAAAACTCGTACATCCCTAAGAGGCTATATTACCCCAATTCTTCAACAGCTTCACTGGTTGCCCACAGAAGCTAGGATAAACTTTAAAATCTTAGTTCTCATGTTTAAGTGCATTCATAATCTTGCCCCTGCTTATCTCTATGATCTGCTTCATATCACCACTGTTTCCCGCTCTCTCACATCTTCATCCGCCACTCATCTTGTTGTTCCTTCTGCTCGCCTTATCACTATGGGGAACAAAGTTTTCAGTCGCTCTGCTCCTCAGCTCTGGAACTCACTTCCTTCAGTCTTAAGAAATATAGATTCCCTTCCCTCATTTAAGTCACAACTCAAAATTGACTTGTTTAAACCAGCTTACTCGCTTTAATATAGATTTTACTTGCTGTCAAATCTTGTTTGTTTTTTGTTTTGTTTTTATTTGTTGGTTTTTGTATTTTAATCAGTGCTGTCAAAATTAATGCCTTAATGCAGATTAAGCAGTCATCACGCAACAACGTGAAACAAAACATTTTATGCTATTAACACATCTGGAGTGCAGAATGACTCACAATCCCTGAAATGTTTCTGTCAATGCATTTCGGGCAGTTTGTCCAAGTAGAGTTACCTTTGCACATGCGCAAATGGGCAGTTGATCTGGTAGTGACGGGCAGCTGAACCAATCAACTCAATTTGGAAGATGAAAAACGCATATTGACCCTCTTGATGGGAAATTTGAGTATTAAAAAAATAACATGATGGAACAGTCGACCGACATAAAGTATTATGCACATTGTTCAAGAAGGAATTTTCTTCTTATTTCAATGCTCCGTGAGTGGTTTAAACCACTTACAGAGCATCGGCGACTCAGTGAGTCTACCTCGGACATATTGACTGACACAATGCCAAGTGGATTGCAACAAACTGCAGACATAATAATATCATTGATAACACATGCTTTACATAGCTTTGGTTTCTCGTTTCAAGGACTTGAAGTGCCTCCCCAAGAGTGACAGAGAGAGTGGATAAATGTTTACAGAGTTTTCTGTTAACATGAATGTTCAAGATGTTCAATAAATATGTTAAGTGCGTAGATTTTCCCCTTTTTTTCCGAGTCTGTTTGCTAAAGCATAATGAAATGTGATTAATATAGATTAAAATGAATGATATTTAATTGTGATTAATCAAAATTAATCCACCGTAACCCTCTGATGAATCTGATTAAAAACTGTAATTGTTTGAAAGCACTAATATATATTATGTATTAGAGTATACTTACCTATTAGTATATAGGTTTTTTAAAAAGTTACATTTTACAGGAGAGAACCTGTGCTAAAAGATTGAAGAAAACTATTCAAATTCTCTTTGAATTTAAGCATACATTATTTGTGTTTATTCTCCATTTACTTCATTATACTGCATAAATGTCTCTTACAAGCTTAAATATAAAGTTGAAAAAGTGTAATTGCAGCCAGGCTATTGATCAAGTAATTGTGATTAATCGTGATTAATTACAGAAAATTGTGAGATTAATTAGTCATTTTTTAATCTATTGACAGCACAAATTTTAATTTACTATAATGTATTTTAATCTACTGTTTTATTGATATCTTTTTCTTCTTTGGTTTCTTCCAAAGCAAAGAATTAGAGTTAGCATTTGTTAGAGTCACTACTGATGATGAAATAGACCTCAGGGGGTTAACAGCCAACAGGTTGCCAGCTTGCTGTTTAGAATACATCTACTCTTGTACCAGGAAGGTTTTACCTGAGTAGTAACACCTATTGTGCTGGAAAAGACTACATAGATCCAGTGAGCCCTTAAGCACCAGTATGAACACTGACGAGACTGTGTTGATGTCACAGTTTGGCACTTTATTCTCACACAGTGAGCAGTGAAGTTCACACAGTGAACATGGCTTAAAAAATAACTATCATGTGGTCTGATGCTGGGGCAACTATCAGACGAGAGCAGCCCAAAGTATGTGTATCAGTGCAGTCTGGAGAAGACAACTAAGTGATTTTATGAAGGATTAGCTGCTATTGTGTCACAACAGAAATAAAAAAGCCAGGGAGGAGCAGGATTAGCAAAAGTGCTGACACACAGTGGGAGACAGAGACAAACACAGACAAGGATGGAGACAGAACAGGCTAACTGTGGATCTGCTTGCAGAAATGTGTGTTTAATGGTGTTCACCACAGCAGAATGTGTGTGTGCAGAGCTAACAGGGCTGGTGGGTTTGAAGTGATGCACTGAGGGGAGAATTTAGCTGATGAAGCATTTGAATGTTTGTCAACCGTGAGCATAGATTTATATCTTTCAGTGAAAGCAGGGGGTCAGAGTGATACCAATGTGGTAGGAATGGGTGGGTATAAACGGACCACATATGTATGTTTTGGTCATTGGAAATTACTTATATGAATATGTGAAGGAACTTACCACAGACTACTTGCAATTAAACAGTCAAAGGAAGCCAAACTCTTTCTATGATTAGTGCTAAAAAGGATAAAGCTTTCCATTCTTTCAGGACTCTGTTGCCCTTTGCCACACCACTCCTTTGCTTCTTTGTGTTCGTTCCAAGAACCTCATCCATAAACATTAGAGCATGTTCTCGAGGCGCTACTCATAACTCACTTGCGTCACTCATGTCAATGCATTCACTCACATCAGTGTTCAAAGTGAAAACACACGCAGCAGTAAATGGGGACATTCTGCTTGTTACAGAACACAATGGATATTTCCCCACCACGGCGCCTACTGTTTGTTTATAGAATTTGATTACTGACACAGTAAGCATTTGGAGATTACCACAAGTGATGGTATTAATCAAGAACATTCTGAAATTTTCTATCCCATTCCCCTACCTTTGGTGCTGATGTTGTTATGCTGGAAGAAAAAATAAAAATTTACCATTTGGTATATATCCCTGTGCACCTTTAAGGTACAGTAAGGGATCATGAGCAACACCACCTGACTTGGACCGCTTTTCATCCCATTAAGCTAGCTGTTCAACATTAAGCTAGCTCACATATTTTGTTTGCCTACTGTTCTCGTTAGCTTTTCTTCACAAATAAAATCATACAGCATGAAACTAAATAGGAAAATATTATTACTTAATTTAGTTTTTTTTAACATGAAGATCTCCACTTATGTTCACTGATTATCCTTGTTATATGTAAAAGAGATGACTGTACTTTCTCGTCATGCTGGACTATAAAGCATATACTCCTTATACATGTTTCCCCATTAATTTCATAGAATATGGTAAGTAATCTGTGACCCTATAAGCCTGACACAGCCACAGATGGTAGCGACTTCCAGGTCTTAAAAGTAAATTCAACACAGAAGTGCCTCAAACTTGTAGTCTTTTTAAAGGCAACAAGGGGGCAGCAAGTGTGATTGCAAAAAATCGTCCAGTTCTATAGGAATGTAAGGGAAGATGACCCTCTTCCCAGAACCTGATTGAACCTGAACATCTCTGTAGAGATCCGAAAATGGCTTTTGTTTGATATTGTAGAATTTACTCCACACACACACTGTTCATGCTCACAGATGTCACGTTTATTTAGGGTTCTTTATGCAACAACCCACAGTCTAGTCAGCGCTGGTCTCAGCTTTTCCAACAACCCCCTTTCTCGTCTCCTGCCTCACTAAAAAGGGGAAAAAAGACCATCATCAGTCCAAACGCCACCAGCTGTGTTCTCACCTGCTTCCCAGGCATCGCCCCGTTAAGCTAACTGCACCACTTGTCCACTGCAGCTGAACTAGGGACCACACCTCCGCCACAGATATGTTTAATAAATTTGCAAGAATTTTAACTGGATATTATGAGCATTATGGGTGTGTAGAATTTTGAAGTGAAAATGAATTTAATACAATTTGGAATAAGGCTGTAACATAGCAAAATGTGGAGCAAGTGAGGTGCTCTGAATACTTTCTTGCTTAACCATCAACTGAATTCATACCTATTTAATACCTATTAATGCCCTTGTGATTTATGGGAGCTTGGTAACATTGAACAATTCTTAAAGGTGTGGAGATTCAGTAATAAGGACCAGATGTTACAGTCCCTGATAATGCATTGCTTTAAATGGAGAAAATCTTGAGGGATGGCTGTTATGAGGAAAGGCAGCCCAGACACTTCACCAGTTTGGGACACATCGTCAGTAGTGGACCTTGGATTCATCGGGTGTTTCGGCCATTATCACTAGACACCCTCATCCAAGGAGGCCCTGCCAAGGTTGATCAGGCCCTGGAGTGTGTGTTAAGCAGAACACTGCTTAAACAGAACATTTGGACCTTTAAACAAAAAACAGAACATCTCCTGGTAAAGGGAAGGATTTTATTGTATTCTATTTCTCTCATGGTAAAGCTGTTCAGGGAGCACACTGACCTCATGACCCTTTTCTGTCTGCATCTATGCTTTTAAGCCAATGAAGGTAATTACTGCAACGTCTGTTAGTCAGCATGTTGGGGAAGTGGTGAGTAAGCTAATGGCAGCAGAGCACATGGTCCCATTTGGCTGTGTGCCCTCTGCTTTTTTTTAATTCCTCCCTCTCTCTGCATTTTAGATACAAGACAAACTGGCAACAATGACACACAGGAGCAGAAGAGGAAGCAAAGTGCAGTAATGGTACTTTGTCAGGACAGACAGACGCTGTCTGAAGATCCACAATAAAACCTCAGCAGATTTAGTGTGTGAATCAATTTCTGTCTTTCCTCTGCCAGCACTCCTTTTACAACAGCCTTCTCTCTCTCTGTCCACACTGTTGATGAACTACATCATTTGCCTGGTGCACAGACCTTCAATCAGAGAGTCAGACACAAACGGATTGGAAAAGACCTGGGCTATCATATGTATGTTCTGTTCCATCTCTGTAGTCCTGCCTCTGCAAACATTACTGTTGTCTGGCAGTCTCCACAAGTTACTCAACCTAATAGGCATTAACAACATACAGGGAAACCCTCACCAGCTTCCAGCCTGACCTGTTGACCTAAATCTTCATTTATAGCTACTTCACATATTCATAAAGTAGAAACCAACTTTACAATCTGAAATCCAGTTTACAACTCATAACCAGGAGCAGTCGCAAGGCTTCTTTGAAGCCAGTTGGAACAGTGGGGAACTTGGATGCATATGCACTGCTCCAAAAATGTAAGCAAACTGTGAATCCATTTCACCTAATTCACTGCAATAGTCTCGAACCACCACTTGCTAAATCACTACCTGTTAGGGGGTGTGTCTTGCTGTTTCGCCTCCCATGCACCTGTGGCCATTTACATTTGCACCAAAGCAGGTGAAATAAATTCATTTTGACTGTTTTTCAGAGAAGGGAACAAAAAAAAAAAACATAAGATGCTGTGTGATCTGATTCCCCTCTTCAGTCACACACTTGTGTGAAAAAACATAGTGCTGACTAGCTAGCTTGTTGAGTTGAAAAGCAGCAGCCACTTGTCACTCAAATTGGTCACCACTGAAATTTTATTATACAGCTGTGTAAAAATTTGGCTCTAGAGACAAAAGGCTTTTACACTCAGGATGCAATAATCTGTAAGAATATTGTTTTTCACGCTGACCTTTTCTTATTACAGCTGTTCAGTGCAATTCATACCACAAATTTGCAGCAACTATTTTTTTTCAGATCAATCATAATTTTTTTGTCAGGGGTTGCTGAGTGGAGGCGAGGAAGTGACCCAAACGCAGGACTCGTGGATAGTTAGGTGGAGGTTGGTGTTTTATTATCGATGGAGTTAACAAACAGAACAGAGGAAGGAAATGGCTGGCTGGACGACTGACTGAATGACTGAAGGACGGACGGACTGAAAGACTGAATGGCTGACTGACGAAGGCGGAAACGACAACATAACATCAATGACACGACAAAGAACGAGTAGAAACAGAAGACTTAAATACACAGACTGATGAGGATGATAATGAGAGACCGGTGAGTACACAGCTGAACATAATCTGACTAATGACACAAGCTGACACGGGGAACAAACAGGAAGTGAAACAGGCAGTGGCAAAATAAACTGAACATGAACAAAACTGAAAGCACTGGGTCGATGACCCAGGAACCCTGACATTTTTGATGATCTTCCACATGTAAATAAAGAGAGCTGACCGATCAGATTCATTTGACAACAAGCATGCTTGTAGCTTAAAACTTGGCCAGTCGGCCAACACTTCACTGCTTAACATCAACTGAACTTTTTTAAAGATGAATTTTTCCAAAAACACAAGGCTTTTGGTGTGGTGTTTGATCTGTTACACGAGACGTTTGCATCTGAAAGGTGATGTTCTTGATATGTAAAGCCCTCAAGACAATTGTTTATACCAGGCTAATCACTGTTAATCACTGTTGTAAAAAGCCAGGCATTTTAGCATAGGAGTCTATAGGGACTGACTCACTTCCTCGCCAGTAGAGAAACTGCATTTTTTGTCCCTGCGATAGTTACATTTTTCATCCCTAGAAATTGACAGTTGGTTACTTTTAGTAACCAGTGATTCCTAACTTAGGTTTATTGAAAAAACAATTCCATATAAGGTTTCCATTAACAGTGAGGGCTGCACTAGTTCAAAGATTTACTGGATACTAGAAGTGCTTTGTGAGTAAATGCTTTTGTGGATGCTGAGGCAAAACTGTTGAGTCATAGCTATTCATTCTAATGTATTTCCCAAAATCAATACAGTACTGGACTTTGCAATGCTCTATGCAAGACTTTAAATTAAGGCTTAAATATTTAGGCTGAAGTAAATATGGCAAATTCCAAATTACACAAATTCCAAATGAACCCACTGACCTGAAATATGTGCAAAATGGACTGGTTCTTATATAGCGCTTTTCTACTCTGTCTGAGCACTCAATACAACTAATTCATTCACTTTTTCTAAGCTGTAAGTGCTCACTATCTAACATTCATACTCCAATGGATGCATCGGAGGGCAACATGGGGTTAGTATCTTGCCCAAGGATTGAACCCCCAACCTTCCAGTTAATAGCTGACCTGCTCTACCACCTGAGTGGTAGAGCAGTGGTAGAGCCTCCTCAGTCCTGACTGGACTGAGGAGGCTAATGGATGAGCTACAGACTGAGCTAGCGAAGGAGATAGAGCTACAGCCTGGGCTAGTAAAGCTGGTGCCTGAGCAGGGGACAGGTCAGCTAATCTAACTAGGGACAGTGCGAGGGCGTGAAAGGCTGGGTCAGGAGGTGGAGGACGTGGTGAAGTAGCAGGTGGACTGGTTAGCTCTTCCAAGCCTCCAGGGAGGTCAGGCTGGGTTGAGGCTGCCCTCAGCCTGGGCGCTGGGACAGGCACGGGAGGTGGCTGGACACCAGTCACCCCCACCCGGGAAACAAGAGTGGATGTGGAGGTAGACTGCGTCGCAGCTGCCTTCCTCCTGGGAGCTGGCACTGGTGTGGGTGTAGGCCTACTGATAGGGGTGGAAATCGCGACTGGGTGTGTGATACAGGCCGGTTTATTGGGGATGGTTCTGGTTTTTCTGCCACCACTATTTACAGTCTTTGGAGGAGCAGAGCAGAAAAACTCCTCCCAGTCTACATCGTCGTCTAGAAGGGAAACTCCCCATGAATCGGAGATGAGTCCATTAGTTATTTTAGGTGGAGAATCAAACGAGGAGGGTGGAAAATAGTCAGTGGAACTCACCACCGGGAGTTGCTGTAAATAGTCCATGTTATGGCGGCGTGTGCGCCGCTTTTTCCGGGAAGAGGAAGCGGGCGGGGTACACAGCCGAGCCTCCGGCACGGGCGCCTCTGTTGAGCCGAGATGGGAGGCGGAGCCGCTGTGCCATGGCGAGGTTGAAGGTCCGGTGAATGAGGCAGGTGGCGTGTTTAGCGAGGAGCGGACCCGCGAGAGAGGGAGCCGCCAAAGCGCGGCGCGAAACGCCCACTCTCCGCGGCAGATGCTCCGGTGCAGGTGAGGCAGCAGGTGGGAGAACGCGGTGTCTCCGAGGTCCGCCCAGAGCCAGGCGAGTTCCCTCGAAGATATGCTCTCGCTCCGCGAAGAGCCGCTGTTTCTCCTTAAGCTTCTCCGCCCAAATGGAGAGTGCTGCCTCCTGCCGCTCGAACAGATCTGAGTCCGCTGGGCCGAAAACGTGTCTTCGTGGCACGGGTCGTGTCATTCTGTCAGGGGTTGCTGAGTGGAGGCGAGGAAGTGACCCAAACGCAGGACTCGTGGATAGTTAGGTGAAGGTTGGTGTTTTATTATCGATGGAGTTAACAAACAGAACAGAGGAAGGAAATGGCTGGCTGGCTGGCTGGACGACTGACTGAAGGACGGACTGAATGGCTGGCTGACTGACGAAGGCGGAAACGACAACATAACATCAATGACACGACAAAGAACGAGTAGAAACAGAAGACTTAAATACACAGACTGATGAGGATGATAATGAGAGACCGGTGAGTACACAGCTGAACATAATCTGACTAATGACACAAGCTGACACGGGGAACAAACAGGAAGTGAAACAGGCAGTGGCAAAATAAACTGAACATGAACAAAACTGAAAGCACTGGGTCGATGACCCAGGAACCCTGACATTTTTGATGATCTTCCACATGTAAATAAAGAGAGCTGACCGATCAGATTCATTTGACAACAAGCATGCTTGTAGCTTAAAACTTGGCCAGTCGGCCAACACTTCACTGCTTAACATCAACTGAACTTTTTTAAAGATGAATTTTTCCAAAAACACAAGGCTTTTGGTGTGGTGTTTGATCTGTTACACGAGACGTTTGCATCTGAAAGGTGATGTTCTTGATATGTAAAGCCCTCAAGACAATTGTTTATACCAGGCTAATCACTGTTAATCACTGTTGTAAAAAGCCAGGCATTTTAGCATAGGAGTCTATAGGGACTGACTCACTTCCTCGCCAGTAGAGAAACTGCATTTTTTGTCCCTGCGATAGTTACATTTTTCATC
Organism: Neolamprologus multifasciatus; assembly: GCF_963576455.1. Classification (NCBI taxonomy): domain Eukaryota; kingdom Metazoa; phylum Chordata; class Actinopteri; order Cichliformes; family Cichlidae; genus Neolamprologus; species Neolamprologus multifasciatus. Next base: position 40,786,120 of record NC_140453.1, on the reverse strand, counting down.
CCTAGAAATTGACAGTTGGTTACTTTTAGTAACCAGTGATTCCTAACTTAGGTTTATTGAAAAAACAATTCCATATAAGGTTTCCATTAACAGTGAGGGCTGCACTAGTTCAAAGATTTACTGGATACTAGAAGTGCTTTGTGAGTAAATGCTTTTGTGGATGCTGAGGCAAAACTGTTGAGTCATAGCTATTCATTCTAATGTATTTCCCAAAATCAATACAGTACTGGACTTTGCAATGCTCTATGCAAGACTTTAAATTAAGGCTTAAATATTTAGGCTGAAGTAAATATGGCAAATTCCAAATTACACAAATTCCAAATGAACCCACTGACCTGAAATATGTGCAAAATGGACTGGTTCTTATATAGCGCTTTTCTACTCTGTCTGAGCACTCAATACAACTAATTCATTCACTTTTTCTAAGCTGTAAGTGCTCACTATCTAACATTCATACTCCAATGGATGCATCGGAGGGCAACATGGGGTTAGTATCTTGCCCAAGGATTGAACCCCCAACCTTCCAGTTAATAGCTGACCTGCTCTACCACCTGAGCTACAGCCACCCCAGACAGACAGAAGCACATTTAGATGCTTTTACACATCCCACCAATGGTCAAAAACATGCAGGTAACATACGCAACGTGTGACCGCTTTCACCCCGTCAGAGGCATAGTGACTGTCTTCGAGACTTGTGATCTGAAGCTACTGCAGCTGTGCTGCACAACGTGAACACATCCTGTGACAAGACTTATGATTAGTGCTTACAAGGATTACCACAGAACAGGAAGTGGACTGTCTGTGAGAAGTTTTCCATGCATCAATCTTGCATTTTTTTTACATAATAGAAATACATGACTCATTTTAATAAATGACTTCATTAACTGTACACAGTTGGTCATGACAGAAACAATCAGCTACTGTTTAGGATGTTGTGCGTGTTTTGTGTGTGTGTGCTTGAAACTGTTATGTTTGGTGCGTGCATACACTACACGGGTAGGATGTTTGTGGCAGATAACATTAGACTGTAGCTACTATCCAAATTTAAGTAATGCACATAAGCAAACATGCATGGATAGACACACACTAGCAAACAAACAGTGAGCACAAACACACATGCTTGCACCTGCACATGGTCTTATTAACCAGCGAACACACACAAACATTTACCCAGCACCTGTTGCTGCATATCCTCGTGTCACTGCTCACTGGGAGAAAGAGACTCTGTTTGGATTCAGTCGCGCTGAACATATCACTCACAATAGGCAGCAATGATTATTCCTGTAGATGTTTATTGAGTTTATTGCTAATGAGTGAAGAATGGCAGGACTGCCGAATGAGCTCATTCTTTGTGAAAAGAGAACTTACAAATAGGAGTCTTTGTAGCTTAGGGTTCTGTGTTTGTTTTCAAGTGTTGCAAGAATATTTGGGCTTTTTTTTTAGAGTGTTTGAGGTTAAACAGTACTGAAATATGCCATTAGCTGGGGTCGCCATTCAGCAGTACCGATGATTTTATGTCATTAGCACTAATCAGTAAGCACTAATCTAATAATTTAAATAAAAAATAGATGGATGCAGTCAATAAATTAAGTGGTGTAGTTTTTTTTTTATGTTGCTATTGATTGACTGTAGTCTGTCTTATTAAATTAATAAAATGGGTTACTCTTTTAGACATTCAAATAGTGCCAAATCACAGCAACACTTGCCTCAAAGCGCTTTATATTGTAGGGTAAAGACTCCCAACAATCATACAATCCCCTATGAGCAAGCACTTTTCAACAGTGGGAAAGAAAAACTCCCTTTTAACAGGAAGAAACCGCCGACAGAACTAGGCAAGCTCAGGGAAAGATGGCCATCTGCCATTTCATATTTTAATGCCAATTGAAGAATGGATTTTTTTAGTTGGCATACACAAACAGAATTTGTTCTCATTTCTCAATCTATCCCTAACCCTACTAAAGCTGAACCCTAAAGGCCACCTAGTGAAAAAATGTCATGGAATCCCAAAATTTTGGATGCAGATTTGTTGGGTAACATATAGAAACATCAGCAGCATTGAGTGTTTATGAAAAATTTGTCATCATCAAGTGATGATGAGCCGGTACTGAAAAAGAAAAAACAGAGATTCATGGTTCATCCAATTCTCACAAGAAGGCAGCACCAGGGAGAAGTTCATGGTTTGATCCAGGAGTTAAAGCTATAACACTTTTGTGCATATTTTAGGATGTAAGTGGGTCAGTTTGAGCGTTTCTTGACAGAGTTGGGACCACAACAGGTTCTAACTGATTCTATCTGATCACGGGTCTGATGTAAAATAGTAATATTTAACTATTTCTATATTGTTGTATGTTCAGTACCAATGTACGTTTGAACTACGAGCGCACCAAATGGTCTCATTGGTCAGATCTGTTTTTTGCGTCCAAACAATCTGAAAAATCAAGTATGATCCAAAAAAATTAATTCCACAAATTCATCCTGTGAAAACACACAGTTTGTACTGCATTAAAAAAAGATGAGTGTGAATAATATTCACACACGACTTGTTTACCACAACTCTTCTCTGGGAGCTGGTGGATGGCCACTAGTTCATTTAGAAAATGCTTCAAAATAACTGCTCAAGCAAGTTAATTAGTTGTCATGATATTGTTAATGGCTGGATTCCATTTAACATCACTGCAGAACAAAATGGAAAATTACATAATTAAAAGTGTTTAATTTTTTTTTTCGGATGTCACTGCCATCTTTGCTAATGTCTGACTGTTCACATGCCATGCCTCTGTCTTAAACTGTCTCTGGTATCATACAAGGTGAATTTCTTGTGATATCATTCACTATTGGACAATGATTTATAATCTCATGTTTTGAAGCATCAGGCTGAGTGTTTTCACAGTAACCATCCAGGTCTTTTGAAACCAGATGTGATTAGAAAGGGGCGTGTCATAAATGCACAATTTACTGAGCCCATAAGTTAAGTAGGAAAGTGTTTCCATGGATAAAGTCAGAAAGCCATTTTCCTATAGACTTCTATAAGATTCCATTGCAAGTTTTTTGCTAAGCATCAAACCTTGGTAGCCAATAAACAGAAAACGTGTTTAAGGCACTTTGCATTGGCTTTACTTTTTATACATTTTAGAGATTTTACTTTTACATTGGCTGTGGTCAAATCTGTTGTAAAGAAGAAGAAAAAAAGCATAAAAGCTAAAAAGTGAAACCCAAAACCTGAGCATGTTTATTAATGACCAAACCCAGGATTTGAAGTTGTATCTGTACTTTACATCATCCATTACAGACTATTAGCCCACTAGTCTAATGCAATACATTGTAAAACATTGCATTACCCTAGCAGTTGTCTGTCTCTCTTTTCCAACAGGCAACATGACATGACACAGGCAACTGGCAAATTCAAAGCAACAACTAAAGTTTCATGCAACAACTCGGACTAAACCTGATCTCACTTTTGTTGGGACACGTTTTTTTTTTTTTTTTTAAAAATGCATAAATAGATATATAATAGACAGAATGCAGCTGACAGTGTTTGTAGCCTAACACGTGTAAGGTCCACACAAATCAGTTCTTATGGAGATAATTAGATGACACCATTAACATCACACAGACAGACCCTTGCATAGAGGTGTAGCCATGCAGTAGTGTTAAGTATAAATTGTGTGTTAGTCCTGCCAGCATGCTCCAAACCTTTTATATTGCATTGCAGTAGATCATAGCAGATGGTACTTTTTAATTGCTTGTTTGAAACTCCTAGTGGAGATGTTAAATTGTTATTATACCCCTTAGTCACATGCATTACCCACTGCAGTAAAGCAGAGGTTTAAAGCTTTAAATCGTTTGAAAATAAAAATCAAATATAATATATAATCATGGCAAAAGCTTTTTTTTTCAAATAAATTATTTTTTTAAATGCTATAAATACACCAAGCTCCAAGCTATGAATTCCATAAAATTGCCCTGATGAAATAAGTATGATGTCTGCCGAGGGAAACACTTCACTCTTTGTTAGCACAAGTCAACATGACTGGGAGGAGACAAAGGCACAGTCTCATCTGCCCGGAGGCTGGAATGATGACACTAACTATATTAAAATGCATGAAAACATCAGCTCATCCATCCCTAAAACTTGAGTGATGGCCATAATAATAATAATAATAATACTTTGACTTTTTAAAATGAAAATCAAGTGGAATTGTAAAACATTTGTAAAACAACCATTACTTTTTTTTTTTTTACAGTTTTAAATTATTTAATTATTTGTTTGTGTGTTTAAATATCTAGAGGCATATTCTTTATCAGCTGTGAGAAAAACCTATCAGTTTAAACTCCGCTGACTGACATTTTAATTGTTCGCAGTGCAACAGGGCTAAACAACAGACTGTTGTCTCGTGACACAGTTTTCAAACGTTGAACTGAAAAAATAATAAATGAGTGGAAAAAATAACGAAATAAATTCTTCACGTGTCAACTCTTAAAGAAATTTGAATAATTCATTTTAAGTTGAATCAGAGGGGGCAAAAAAAAACAGGCACTGGCCCTTTAAATGAAGAACCTGCTAGAGGAGTACTTAGAATAAAGAAAGAAAAACATGCACGGGGGTGAATTGAAATGGGATGTACTCACCACTGCGGATACACACATGGCAGGCATGGTCCTCGTTTAGAGTATACAGATGAAGGTCGAGCAGAGGTCCAAGGTGACGGCCTGAGAAAGACTTCTCATCTATAGATGTTAGTCATCATCATCATCGTCCTCCTCAGTTTACCGGAGGATAGAAGCTGAGCCCGGCTCTGAGCAGCGACAGTCTCCACTGCAGTGTTTTATAGTCTGTGTCTCCAGGTGAACCGGTTTTAGATGCGAGGTGAGGGTCTGCTTCACAGACAACGCTGTGGTAATTCCCATAGCGATGATGGATGGGGGCATACACCGGGACCGCCGCCTCGCCCTGTCCTGGCTTGTCAGCGTGCAGTGCGGCTCTCCGTCCGCTCTGCAGACCTCCACAGACACTGCTGACGTAAAGCGAGAGGCGGGACTTAGCGAAGGGCTGTCGGCCAATCCCAGCCACGAATGAGTCGTGCAAGTGTATTGAACCCCGCTTCTGGTTAGGAAAACAGGGGTTGCAGTGGAAGTGAGTCAAGGCTGTTACCAACAATGTCAAGACAGTGTCCTCGGTGTGCAGTGAGTGTATAAGACAACAGTCTGCTGTTATGTAACATGCTTTAAAAGACAAGGCGTTCTGCTGTATTAGTCACAGTAAAAACGATACCCGTTGTAGCCAAGTTAGCCCCAGTGTGCCCATGTACAGTCATGGTGTCACAGCCTTAACTAGTATGTTTTTCTGGAAAAGTAAATGAAGATGCTTAAATTTATGTAATGCTAGACAATTACAGTTTCGGCCACAGCTGTTCTCAAAGTGTCTCTCAAATCTACTGTCCAGCTAGATGGGTAAATTTCCCAACTCTGGGACTAATAAAGGCTAGCTTATCTATCTTATGTTTTGAAATGATAAACGAATAGTTTTTCTTGTTTTTACAAACCTGCGATTCTGTGTTGGGCCAAACAAAGAAAAATGTCTCCTCTCAGCTGTAAGTACAGAGTATGCCACGTTTGGAGGCTCCTTAAAGTGTTTTTAAATTGTGTATTTAAATTACACATGATTACAAAAAACCCAACTTATTTACGGTGTAAGGAACACTTAAACTGCTCCTTTATACAAGTATTTAATCATTTAAGGCATGTAGACATGATCTAGACAAGCTCTTCAAGTTCAAACAGAACATCAGAATTAAAGGTGATTTAAGTGAATTTGAAAATGGCACAGTTGTTGGCAGAGATGGGCAGTAACGCGATTCGATTACTTCTTTCAGGTAATGAATGGATAATATAACGAGTGCGGGAGATAGTATGACTGTGCAGCATTTAAAGCATGGAAGTACTGACCTTACTTTGAGTTTGATTCTGTAAAAAGTGACAAAAACATTAGCGTCTGCTGTGCACTGCGTGGGAAGAAAACGTCTTTACTTTTCTACAGCGAAAACCCCCCTAAACTTCCAATGAGCAAGTACCAAGTGCACTGCCACATGGAAATGTGAAATGCACAGAGAAACTCCCGGATCCTTCCACTGAAATGACCAGGGCAAACCTCCGCCTGCCCCACTCTTGCTAAACAGGTAAAAATAGAGCAACAGGACTGCTGAGTCTTTGATTTTATTTATTTTCTGCTGTTTTACTTGCATCTATTTTAAAGAGTGAGTGTAAACACAAAAAACTATTTTACTTTATATGCTAGAATATGCAGAAAATAGGTTTAAATGTTAAACAAATTGCTTCCAGTCAGAGAATGTTGCATATAATTTAATTTTTGCGTGATGTTAAAAGATTAAAACTAATAAAACTAGTTTTAAACTCCCATGGGGCTGAAAATCTGAGACTCTCCATCAGTTGCTCTTAGAATCAAAGAAGCTTCTGGGATGAGGGGTGAAACGACTTCAAGGAAACTTAAAGAAGTCCAGACGTTCTCCTTTCCAAGCTTCTTAAATTACGATGACCTGGATGACTTAAAACCTTCACAGGCATATTTAAATACAGTATTGTTGCTGACCATGTCCATCCCTTATGAACTATTAGTTAGGTTGCTTACTCTTTAAAATACCAGAATAGGGAGGATGGAGTAGGTTTAAGTTTATTAGATTGATCAGTGTTGTTGAACTATGAAATATTTTGGGTGCAGTGTATTTTTTTACAACAGGTATAACAGAATAGCTTTAGTTTTTTGTTTTAAACTTGAGTATGAACTTGTACAAAATGCAGCAAGATATTAAAAAAACTGTTTTATTGATTAAAAAACACACTATATCGGATTCATATCGGTATCGCCTGATATCCAAATTTATGATATCGGTTTCGGTATCGGACATAAAAAAGTGCTATTGTGCCATCTCTAGTAGCTATCCACCACATAGCACACCATTACATTCCAGCTAGCCCACCCAACTTCAGTAATCCTTCAAATGTTGCTGCAGTTTGATTTTCTGTCTTCATTTATGTCCAAAGTGATATCAGAGCTCTACCTTTTCATTTTTCCGAAATCCCTGTCAGAACTTGACGAATGTTTCTAATATAAGGTTTAAATGTAGTTTTACTGCATCTTTAAATCAAATCAAATCAAATCACTTTTATTGTCACATCACGTGCAGGTACACTGGTACAGTACATGTGAGTGAAATTCTTGTGTGCGAGCTTCACAAGCAACAGAGGTGTGCAAAGTACAATAACATAAGAACAAGCAAATATAAGAATGGCTAAATCTGAGAATTACAGTGGGGCAAAAAAGTATTTAGTCAGCCACCGATTGTGCAAGTTCCCCCACTTAAAATGATGACAGAGGTCAGTAATTTGCACCAGAGGTACACTTCAACTGTGAGAGACAGAATGTGAAAAAAAAATCCATGAACTCACATGGTAGGATTTGTAAAGAATTTATTCGTAAATCAGGGTGGAAAATAAGTATTTGGTCAATAACAAAAATACAACTCAATACTTTGTAACATAACCTTTGTTGGCAATAACAGAGGTCAAATGTTTACTATAGGTCTTTACCAGGTTTGCACACACAGTAGCTGGTATTTTGGCCCATTCCTCCATGCAGATCTTCTCAAGAGCAGTGATGTTTTGGGGCTGTCGCCGAGCAACACGGACTTTCAACTCCCACCACAGATTTTCTATGGGGTTGAGGTCTGGAGACTGGCTAGGCCACTCCAGGACTTTCAAATGCTTCTTACGGAGCCACTCCTTTGTTGCCCGGGCGGTGTGTTTTGGATCATTGTCATGTTGGAAGACCCAGCCTCGTTTCATCTTCAAAGTTCTCACTGATGGAAGGAGGTTTTGGCTCAAAATCTCACGATACTTGGCCCCATTCATTCTGTCCTTAACACGGATCAGTCGTCCTGTCCCCTTGGCAGAAAAACAGCCCCATAGCATGATGTTTCCACCCCCATGCTTCACAGTAGGTATGGTGTTCTTGGGATGCAACTCAGTATTCTTCTTCCTCCAAACACGACGAGTTGAGTTTATACCAAAAAGTTCTACTTTGGTTTCATCTGACCACATGACATTCTCCCAATCCTCTGCTGTATCATCCATGTGCTCTCTGGCAAACTTCAGACGGGCCTGGACATGCACTGGCTTCAGCAGCGGAACACGTCTGGCACTGCGGGATTTGATTCCCTGCTGTTGTAGTGTGTTACTGATGGTGACCTTTGTTACTTTGGTCCCAGCTCTCTGCAGGTCATTCACCAGGTCCCCCCGTGTGGTTCTGGGATCTTTGCTCACCGTTCTCATGATCATTTT
>NC_140453.1:40705265-40772765 GCF_963576455.1 Neolamprologus multifasciatus | reverse complement strand
GTTTCTCAAAAGACACTACGTTTTCAAAACTGGATATAAAATCCTTGAAAGCAAATTGTTTCTTGTTAGATGTTATCGATTGCAAATGTATCAGGACACTGATGAAAATATTTCATTGGAATCACATGCAGAAAAGTCTATTATTCACAAGACCTCATGCATCTGGCAAAACACTATAGTGAAAATGCAGAAGTCTGTAACAAACTGAGCACCTTTAAATCATGTGACTGAATGAAGTTTTGTTGTCAGTGAATAAGTCATCTTCGCCAAAATTACAAATTTGACACTGTTTCAACCAAAGTATTCAAAAGACTTCCATGTTGTGCCAGAATGACTTGTCCTGTTTCCTAAAAGTCTTGTCCCACCTGTTTTCACTGATACTGCGTGCACTACTACACTTGTTTCAGAGAAAAGTTTCACTCTCTTGTTACAAAGTCCAATTTCTCTCCACAGCCGTTCATCTGTCCAAATAAAGCCAAAACAGCTTCGGGGATGATCTAAGAACACAGAGAGTCCAGTTGGCAAAAGTCACACAAAACTTACAACTTCAGATTAAACAGGTTCGCAGGTTCATTGAGCGATCCAACGAAGACTAGCGCAAGTCCGCCATCTTAAGTAGTGCCACAATCTGCCTGAATCAGCAACAGGTGTGGTGATGAGAGCCGGTGCATGGGCCAGCAGTGGGAGCCCACAATGAGCGCCGCCGCGGCGAAAAGGGAAAGAGAGAGAGGGAGAGAGAGAGAGAGAAAGCAAAACAAAAAAACATATTGCCTGACGGAGTCAGCCGGTGAGACACGGGGACCATGACACAAGGGTTTTAATATGGATGCCTAAATTTCCCCTTAATACGCTCATTTTTAGACAGTGATGACAGTTTTGTTTTCATCCTACTCGTAAATGAGGATTTAAGGATATGTCTGAGCAATATTTTGTACTTAGGCCAGAAATAATCGTCTGTATTGTGTTTGTTATAATCACACAGCTTATTCATTACAGATGGGTTACACTGGAGCAAAGCAGAAAGTATAGAGAGAAGACCTGATCCGAGAGCGGACCCTGTCGACCAAGAAGAAACCTGCTGCGAGAGCCAAGATGGCAGCAAAGAAGGTAACAAAGAAGGCAACAACGAAGGCTTTGTCTTGCTCACTCCGCAAGTCATTACTTAGATCATAAAAACATATTTTTTGAATATGTATATAAATATTTAAAGTTACAGCATGTAAAATCTCACCACTAGATTTCAGTAGTTTGCAGTCAACCAAATTCTCGTTCCCTGCCCCTCCCAATTCGAGTGCTAACCCTAGCTCCAGTGGCTGCTGTAGGACAAATAATTCTGAGAGTGAGTGTAGGCTGTCAGTCCACTGTTTACCTCAGCTGTCCGATACAAGTGATGTGTCAGTGAAGCTCACTTTTGTCTATTGACAGCGATGCTGAGGTGCTTTGTTGCTTCAACTTTAAGCACTGTTTTGTTTTTTTGCCTGTTGGCTGTTGTTAGCCTTAGTTAGCTAGGATTAGTGAAACTTTTGAAGCAGATTTAAAATTGTTAGACTTGAACACTTAGTGAATAAACTCTCATGCAATGTGAGAATGTTATCAAAGACATCATGAAAAGAGATTATGAAAATATGCAAATGTTAAATGGTCATATGTAGTATGAAAAAGCTATTTAATTATGTATTATTATTAATCCCTAGCTCTTTTCCAAAGCACATCTTTGTCTTGTTTTCATCCACTCACCCCCAACCGGTTGTAGCAGATGGCCGCCTCTCCCTGAGACTGGTTCTGCCAGAGGTTTCTTGCTGTTAAAGGGGACTTTTCCCTTCCTACTGTTGCCAAAGTGCATTCAATAAAATTTAATGTTCTATTTTGGGGTTTATATAACGTAAAAAATGACTTGCTGTACCTTTAATTTACCTATCACCGGCTGCATTTTTGTATCTTGGTGGGACATCATTGTGTGGTGCCTGTCCATCATCTGTGTTACAGACAACTGTTTGTTCTTTCTCTCCCTGTACTTAAAATTATTTAAAGGTCTGACTGAAAACTAAATGTTTTCAGTGTTTTTGATGCCCCACTCCTTCTCAGACAACATGTTTGTGGTGTTTTTTTCACTGTATTGTGTAAGTGGTGTGTGCCAGAGACCATATTTTGGAGTTTTAGGTCCTGAACAATTGAGTCTCCTGGTAACAGACTACACAGAAGGCATAACACATCTAAATCTAAATGCATATACTTAACATCCACAAGAAGTACACTGCTGCACCACTGTGTTCACCAAGCTAGCTTAATGCTAAATGACAACTTAAACAAACTGTATTTTCTCCTCCATCTGCAGAGCAGTCAGTAGCTGTAGACAGAAACATGCGTGTTAGTCAGTGGGCAGGACAGATTTTCCATCCTGATTAAAGGAGGTTACTTCAAATGTCTGTTTTTTCCAAGTCCTCATCAGCAAACAATACTTGTGAGGATTCTGTGAGATGTTAAGCATATGGGAATATTTTAATCTCAATGACAGTGAATAATTAGCTCCATATTTTCAGCCTCATGTTGTGTTCTTTGCTGTTGGGGACACAGTAGTTGTATTATGGTCCCTGGATCTGGTTTTCAGTTTTGGATTATTGTTTTTTGTAATTGAGTTTGCCCACGTCTCTGCCAATCAACATTCAGCCAGCATACAGGTCATCTGCAGTTGGGATTCTCAAGGAGGGCGTTGGAGCACATCTGCAGTGCATCAGTACTGCTGTCCATACATTGTCTGAAGGGAAACCCTGACACAGACGGACGTGTTTGCAGGACCATAAATTACATTTGAGCAAGTGCAAGAATGGAGGAGCTCTGTCCAAATAAACTTCAGAGGGAAAGAGACGGAGAGGAAAGACACAAAACAAAAATAACCTAACCTGCCAGGACCATGACACAACATGCAACAGAAACAACGCAACACATCATCAAGGAGGTTCCAATATGCAGACATTTATTCAACTTTCTGGAAGTATAAATAGTCCTCTACAGCATATTCCTGCTTGTCACAGTAGGGAAACCGCTTCTGCTGATGACAGATCTTTGAGCTTTGTTTCTGCTTTCCTTTGGAGGGATCATCCACTGTGTGTTACCCTCTTTAATCCAAATCCCACACATGGACAGAGATAAATCCTGGTCTGTTTACTGAAATGACCTACCAACTTTAGGACTTTGAAAGAAAACAGAATAGAAAAAGTCAATAAATGTAAGAGTGAATTGTTGCCTATGTAACATGTTTTACACCATCACAGAGCACAAGTGGTGAGTTTAACATTTTTTTCAGTGGGATCCTGGTCACAGGTGATTTAATAGGATTTCACAGATAGCAGCCCCAGTGTCTGGCTGCAGTTCAACAAGTTCAATTAGAATAAGCAGCGCTCACTGTCAATTTTGTTGCCATTGATGTTTGACCCTGACACTCAGAAAAACCATGAGAAAGATTTGTAATGGAGGTAGGTAAAAAAGTTGTCTAAACCTACCCCGGCCTGTATGAAAAGGTAAATGCCCCCAAAACGTAATAACTGGTTGTGGCTATGAGTCTTTAATGTGACAGTGGAGGAATTTTGGCCCACTTTTCTTTGCTAAATTGCATGAATTCAGACAAATTGGAATGCAAAAGCATCACAATTAAATTCAAGTCCAGACTCTGACTAGGTTATTCCAGAACCTTTATTTTATTTTGGGGATTTTTTAGCCATTCATAGGTGGACTGGTGTTTGTTTGTTTCTTTTTATCATCGTCCTGCTGCACAATCGAAGTGAACTGATGGCCAGACATTCTCCTTCAGGATTTTCTGGTAGAGTGCAGAGCTTATGTTTCCATCAGTTATCACAAGTTGCTAAAGTAATGGTAAATGGACTTGTTCTTATATAGCGCTTTTCTACTCTATCTGAGCACTCAAAGCACTTTACAGGAAGGGTCAGAGCAGACACTACCTGCTGAGGCGGCTGAGGTCATTTGGAGTCCAGGGAGCACTTTTAAAGACCTTCTATGACTCTGTGGTGGCATCTGTCATTTTTTACAGTGTTGTATGTTGGAGCAGCGGTTTATCGGCAGCTGAGAGGAAGAGGTTGGATAAACTCATCAGGAAGGCCAGCTCTGTTCTGGGATGCACCCTGGACCCAGTGCAGGTGGTGGGAGACAGAAGGCCAAAATAACATCTCTGATGGACAGAGTCTCCCACCCCATGCATGTAAATGTTGCTGAACTGCAGAGCTCCTTCAGTGACAGACTGCTGCATCCTAGATGCATGAAGGAGCGTTTCCGCAGGTCCTTCCTCCCTGCAGGTGTCAGACTGTACAATCAGAACTGCTCCCAACAAACATAGATGTTTACATCTGCGCTGTAACTGCAATAAGTTAATTAACCAATTCGCACTACAACCTTTGTACTACAACCGAGACAATTTAACTACACAGCAAAAGCATTGAACACCAGGTAGGCAAAGTTCTTTGTGTAACTCATGCATGAGGGAGAGGACTGGACGAGCGCCATTCCTTCGCTTGACCCCAGTTGCTCTCGTCTACTCCCTCGTAACACTGCTCCTTTATTGAGGTTACATGGATATGCATAGGTTCATTAACATAGGTACACATGTGAACAAAGAGTACCGTCCAGCAGTTCATCTAACTTAGGCACTTAGACTAAAACAGATATAGATGTGTTTGCTATACCATATATCAGTAAGAGAAGATATAACCTCTTGCCATGACCCTAGGATCTGAGTGTGTATGCCAGAACACTTTGGAATGCACACAAAGTCTTTGCAGACTACTAAGGATCAGACATCCTATCACTACACAATCGATTATACACCTCTAAGCATATATGGTTAAATATTTCTAAGCATAAATGACAATCAACAATATAAATCTAACAGTATACTGTGGTCCATTATCTGAAACAACAATGTCCGGGATGACCTGTCTGGCAAAGTGAGCCTTGAACTTTCTAATCACTGTGGTGGACTTAGTGTCCGGGAGATAGTCAATTTCCCAGAAGTTTAAATAGTAGTCCACTGTGATAAGGTAGTCCTTGTTGTCAAACATAAACAGGTCTGAGCCCACCTTAGCCCATGGTCTAGTCGGGATCTCATGTGGAACCAAAGGCTACTTTCAGGCAAAAGCGCATCAAATCCGATTTTTTTGACCCTATGCGACCCATATCCGATCATGGTATGACAGTGTGAACGGTGCAAATCCGATATTTTCAAATCCGATCTGGGTCACTTTCGTATGTGGTACTGAATCCGATACATATCCGATGTTTTAGAAAGCGACTGCTGTTTGAACGGTCATGTCGCATTAAATCTGTCTTTTACGTCACCGACACAAGACAGACGCCAATTATCAGCGCCAGAGAAGCGCCCGAGAAGACATCGCGAACGTTTCCTGGCCATCCAGTGTAGATGTCAGTGAAACTGTTGGGAAGACAACGTTGGAGAAACGTGAACATTTTATTTGTACTGTATACTCTGCAGATTCTGACAGAAATCTGCAACTATCCTTTGAAGCACCGCTCCTCTCTTAAACAGCAATAAGGATCATTATTAGGTTATTTACATTATTATGTAAATAACAAAATAACTTAAAGTAAAAATTGGGAAACGTAAAGTCCGAAATCTTTATATTAACAGCCATCTGTCAAACAATACTGTTTGCTCTGGGTCTAAACAGAGCGCGTTGTGTGTGATGTCTTCTTTTGCGCATGCGGGCCGCTTTGAGCGTTCACACTAGAGCTTGTTTGCTGTCGCATTTTATTTGTACTGTGAACACGCAGACAAAAAAATCGGATTTGATCAAAAAATTTGAATTGAGCATTAAGACCTGCAGTGTGAACGTAGCCAAAGTCTCTTTCTGCTGTCTGTAGTCAACTGACCTGCAGATGTCACACTTAGTCACATAAGTCTTAATTTGTTCGTTCATGCCTGGCCAATACACACACTCTCTGGCTCTCCTTAGACAACCTTCTACACCTAAGTGTGTCAAGTGTAGTCTAGCTATGATCTCCTGTCTCATGGTAGTCGGGACAACAACACGTTCACCTCTAAACACAAGTCCATCCTGACTACTCAGTTCATCCTGGAATGAGAAGTATGGTCTGATGTCACCATCAGTGTCTCTTTTGTCAGTCGGCCAACCTCTGTGAATTGTATCCAATCGATACCGTTTCTGATTTCTCGGGTTACTGTTGTGTCCACACATACTATTGCATTTGTTCTGTAGATGCATTTACCAGAAGCGCTAGAGGGCGCTAGTGAGTATGTTGTTTTGGTTGTGGTTTTTGAAGAAGAAAAAGAAAAATAAAGAAAGGAGTTATCTCCAGTAATCCTCTGTTCCTACCTGTGTGTGTGTGTAATGCCTGCTGAACTAACACCACACAACAAGTGGCGACGAGAGTAGTGGTGATTCAGTTATGGCTCTGCTCTCTTTGCAACCCCCGGCTGTGTTCCTGGATTGTCCGGGCGAACCGAAAATTCCATTTGCTGCGTGGAAAAAGTTGTTCGATAACTACTTGCTGGCGATCGGGGGTAATGACTTTGCTACGGAGAGGAAGAGGGCCCTGCTCATTCACTGCTTGGGAACGGAGGGACAACGAATCTACAGCGCCTTACCACTCGCTACGGATGATTACGAGGGATCCGTAAAGGCTTTGGAAACGTACTTTCATCCTAAAGTCAATGTTGTCGCCGAGAGATACCGTTTCAGGCAACGAGCCCAAGCTGTCGGTGAGTCTACAGATCACTACGTTGCAGCACTGCGTGAGCTCGTGAAACAATGTAAGTTCGGGGCTATGGAGAATGAAATGTCGCGGGATCAACTTGTAGAGAAGACAAATAATGCTCGTATACGTGAAAGACTGCTAATGGAGGAGGATTTGACGCTCGATCGAGCTTTGGAAATTGCTAGGCGTACAGAGGCTGCAATAGCTGATGCAAAGGCCATTGCTGTTGGTGAAACAAAGCCTGTTGCCGCTGTTCAAGTACAAAAGAAGATGCGCAAGCCAAAATACAAAGCAGCTAAAAAAACGGATACAGCTCCGACGTGCTACCGTTGTGGTTCAGCTGATCACAAAGCCAATGATAAATCCTGCCCCGCAAAAGACTGCAAATGTAATACGTGTGGGAAAATCTGACATTTTTCGAGAGTGTGTAAATCTTCTCATAAGCCTGTTAATGAAGTGACTGTGCCTGAAATGTGTGTTTTAACTGTTGACAATTGTGTCAGTGGTGATCCGGCTAAACTGATGTGCACTGTTACTGTCACTGTACCAAATACTGCACAGACATGTACTGTTAAGCTACTAGTAGACACAGGGTCTGGTGTTTCCATACTGCCTGAACATGTTTACAGCACAAATTTTGGCTCAGTTAAGTAATCCAGCTGTTCAGCTTATTACATATTCAAAAGAGAAACTGGATGTATTAGGGTGTCTTAGAGCTGACATTATTTACAATGGCAAGAGTGCCTCCACAGATCTCTACATTGTGAGAACAGGAACACCCATACTGGGAATGGACTTGGTGACTGCCCTCCAGCTACGCATAAAAGGGGGACAATTAGTTCTTGACAGTCCCAAGGTCTGTGCTACACTTCAGCAAACCTCTGCTCTGCCCACTCAATGTAAACAGGAATGTGAGTCTCCAGTTGCATTCGGATGTGCAAAGGACTTTGTACATAAAGTGAAGGTGCGACCTGAGGTGAAGCCAATACAGCAGAAACTTCGGCGCTTACCCCTGTCAGTCCGTGATGCTGTTTCCGCAGAACTCAAGAACCTTGAGGAACATGGCATCATAGAGAAAATCGATGCATCTGAATGGGTCTCCCCGATTGTAGTCACTAGAAGGAAGACTGGTGGCATACGCATGTGCGTTGATTTGAGAGAGCCTAACAAAGCGGTGGTTTTGACAGTCATCCCTTGCCACTGATAGAGGACATACTGTCTGAGCTGCGTGGGGCTGTCATGTTCTCCACCCTGGATCTTAAATCCGCCTATCATCAGCTGAAACTACATGAAGAGAGTAGAGGGCTCACTGCTTTCATTACACATGAAGGACTGTACCAGTACTGCAGAGTTCCCTATGGGTTGAGTTCAGCACCTGCAATGTTCCAAAAGATGATGACAGAAATCCTACGTGGCCAGAAAGGGGTGCAATGCTATCTTGATGATGTCATCATATACGGAACTTCAGAAGCCGAACATGAGGCCAACCTGCGTGCTGTGTTACACAGAATCAACAATGCAGGACTGAAACTCAATGTTGACAAATGTCAACTCCATCAAACTACTCTGAGCTTTTTGGGTCAAAAGATCGGTCCAGAAGGTCTGCTGCCAGATGACTCTCATGTCACTGCTATCCTGCATGCTCCGCCCCCTACTGATCCTGCAACCCTGCGCTCATTTCTTGGCTTGAGTGCACGGTACAGCAAGTTTGTGCCAAATTACGCGACTGTTGTTGAACCTATGAGAGCTCTTCTGCGTAAGGACTGTTCATTTCACTGGAACGAAGCAGCTCAAGCAGCGTTTGACCAAGTCAAGCGGTTAATCGTGCACAGCCCTGCCCTGGTGATGTTCGACCCCAGTAAGCCAACCATAGTCTCGACAGATGCCTCAGACTACAGTGTAGGTGCTGTTTTGACTCAACTTGACAGTAATGATGCAGAACAGACTGTTGCATTTGCATCTCGCAGCTTGTCTGATGCAGAGAGGAAATACTCAATCGTTGAGAAGGAAGCCCTAGCTTGTGTCTGGGCTGCTGAAAAATGGCACACATGGCTCTGGGGCAGAAAATTCCTCCTACGAACAGATCACCAAGCACTTACAACACTGCTGACTACTAAGGGCAATAACAGAGCTGGTCTACGCATAGCCAGATGGTCAGCTCGCCTGTTGGAGTTTGACTATGAAGTGGAATATAGAACTGGGTCATTGAACCATGTTGCTGATTGTCTTTCTAGGCTCCCACTTTCCGAGACAGACATGGCATGTGCAGAGGATGTGGAGTCAGTTGCAGCCATCCTCACTGATCTTAGTGCTGTGTCTGAGGATGCTTTCCAGTCAGAGTGCAAAGCCTGTCCAGTGTTCACAATGCTCCGTGTGCAGATACAGAAAGGCTGGCCTGCAAGGAAGACGTCACTGGAACCTGACTTACAGCCGTACTTCCCAATCCGCCATGAACTCGCGGTCTTGAACGAGTGCATCGTCAGAGGTACACATCGATTGCTAGTGCCTGAGTCGTTGCAGAAAAAACTCACTGATATAGCTCATGAAACTCACCAAGGCATTGTACGTACCAAACAACGCCTGAGGGAATTGTACTGGTGGCCTAAAATGGATTGTCACATAGAGACACTGATAAAGAACTGTGCAACGTGCAGACAGAATGATAAGTCCACTGTCACCCATGATGCTCCACTCCAACCCATTCCTTTACCAGCTGCTGCTTGGGAAAAGGTGTCTGTGGACATCATAGGCCCTTTTGAAATAGCCCCTTCTGACTGTAGATTTGCCATCACATTGGTAGACTACTTTAGTAAGTGGCCTGAAGTAGCTTTTGCTTCCCGAGCTGATGCAGCTACTATCTGAACGTTCGTGCAGCAACAAAATCCATTGTGGAACAAACCATCTTGCAAACAATAATTCACATTATTACACACGCCACCCCCTTAAAGCAGCCCTAGACATCCAACTTCCACCACCACCATGTTTGACTGGTGGTATGATGTCGATCGTGGCTCAAGAGTTGGCAGTTCGTCAGGTTGCCGGTTTGAGCCCCGGCTCCAACAGACTCAGTTGTTGTGTCCTTGGGCAAGACACTTCACCCGTTGCCTACTGGTAGTGGTCAGAGGGTCCGGTGCCACCACGGTCCGGCAGCCTCGCCTCTGTCAGTGCGCCCCAGGGCAGCTGTAGCTACAATGTAGCTTGCTACTTTTGGAGATCCTTTAGTCAACTTCATTTTGTCAGGCAAGCTCAATTTAAGTGATTTTTTGATTCAGCAGGTCTCTGCTTGGCTCCTGTTTGACCAACTGATGACCAAACTGACAGACCTGACAGACCCATTTGCCTTTGGATTAAGGGTTTCCTGTCTGGTTGCTTTTAGGGTGAGAATAGACCTCGTCTCTTCGGCAAACACCATAGCAAAGCAGTTTCACTGTACATGTTTAATAACAATAACATTTTTTTTAAACGGAAAATTCAGCTAAAGGATGTACCAAGGACTTCCGATAATGACAGCACCGTGAGAAGAAGCGTGCTTCACATGCTCAGTTATTTTTTCATTAGATACTCTCTGTAAATCCACAAAAGAACTTCAGTTTTGACACAGTTTGTCTGGTGAATATATGAGAAGGTTAAAATGCCTAAAGAACCGAGCAAGGACAAACAAAAAAACTACAAATGAGACACAAGACGAAAGCGGCGTGGAGGACGGGCAGACGGACGCCAGGCACGGACACGAACAAGAAAAGCAACTCACATACTGAAATGGGTGGCATTGTGTCAGTATTTGGAGCTGTTCAAGCTGATGTACAGAATTGTGGAGGGCGAACTGACGAGGCTGAAAAAAGAGTCTCCAACGAAATACTGAGAACACAATATAACGAAATGACAAGCGAAAAAGCAACTGCAAATTTATTGAGATTAAAGCAACAATTCTGTGATCAAGGTGAAACACCCGGCAAGCTCCTGGCTTGGTGTATAAAACAGCAGGAATCTGAAAAGGCAATTACAAACCTTGAAATTTCAAATGGAAACATTACAGTAGACCCATTAGAGATAAACAGTGCATTTAAAATGTTTTATGAAACAATATATAATTATGAATACAACAATGCAACTTGAAAGCAATTCTAGTCGAAGTCAAAGAAAATGTTGACAGGCAAATGAATATACAAGAAATTATTGATGCTATAAACTCTCTAAATACTGGTAAAACAGCTGGCCAAGACAACCAGCCAATTGACCTTTACAGATACATTAAAGATAGATTAGCACAGCCCCTCTTAGATATGTATATAGAATACTTTAATACTGGTAATCTTACTGCCTCACTGAGGGAGTCCTTGATAATACTGCATCCTAAACCTGGAAGTCCTGGCTGGACTGGGTAACCTCTCTTGGGCTGTATCCCAATTCAGGGTCTGCAGCCTTAAAGGCCGCATTTTAAGGCCGATTACGTCACCGGGACGCGACGAAGGCTGTCCCAATTCGAAGGCTGCTCGAAATGCGGCCCTCAAATGCGTCCTTAATTTCCCTGAATTTTAAGGACGTGGCGGTGTAGACTTCGTGGCCCAACATATCCCAGAATGCATAGCGTGGCGGTGGGTGTGGATAATTTTGCCGAAAAAAAAACGGCGGATGAGGGGCGCCCGAAGAGTAAACTTTAAGTAAGTACTGAATATTATGTCACTTATTTATGTGCAAATGTTTAATAATGAAGAACATTAAAACATTACTGTTGGCCACATGTCGGCAAAGTTATGACATTAATGACGTTTGTACTAACTTGGTTTTAAAGCCTTTACTTTAAAATATACGCCGTTCAGTAGCTGACCTTAATCTTACAGAGAATGATCAAAGCTCATGTAGAAACAAACAAACAAATGAACAAAAGATTTTCTCCTTCATTTCTGTCAAACAAAGCTGTATGAAACATTTCCAGCTGTTAGTATCAAGGTTGGGCAGCGCAACGGAGGCTACACCATCCCATTTCACAAACCTCGCACTTTCGGCCTTAGCGGTCTTTAAGTACGCGGCCCTTGAGGATCGTTGAGGCTGCGTACTTTAAGGCTGCAGACCCTGAATCACGCTGTCACTTGGTGTTCGCTCGCTCTGTGGTAGAGTATCACTTCCTGTTCCTGCTCAAACACAGTGGTGTTTCTGAGTAGCTTATCTGCTTAGCAATTTAATTAAAAACTTTTAAATACATTCTTTTTTCATAGTATAATCTTCACGTGCTTCATCCGAAGCACACTTTCTGTGTACTCACTACCTAATTTATAGCCAAAGTATTCACTCACTGTCTCTGTACTGTTTCGCTAGCTTAGCTTAGCTCAGCTCGTAGCCAACTCGTTAGCACCATGGCTACTTCACCTGTCCCTCCTGCACTTTCTTGCTCATTGTGTCAGATGTTTAGTTACTCCTCGGCCTCCTTTAGCAGTAATGATATCTCTAACAAATGCAGCATATTTGCAGCTCTGGAGGCCAGGATTACTGAACTGGAGACTCAGCTTCACACCCTTCATTCACCTGTAGCTAGCCAGGCCCCTGTAGCTGGTGCAGCCGAAGATAGCGTAGGCCCCGCTAGCTGTTCCCCGGCAGACGCGCAGCAGCTGGGGAAAGAGGGCGGCTGGGTGACAGTGAGGAGGAAGCATAGTCCTAAACAGAAGCCCCAGGTACACTACCAACCTGTTCATGTGTCTAACCGTTTTTCCCCACTCAGCGACACACCCGCTGGGGGTCAAACTCTGGTAATTGGTGATTCTGTTCTCAGACATGTGAAGCTAGAGACACCGGCAACCATAGTCAATTGTCTTCCAGGGGCCAGAGCAGGCGACATTGAAGGAAATTTAAAACAGCTGGCTAAGGGTAAACATAAATTCAGTAAAATCATAATTCACGGCAGTAATGACACCCGGTTACGCCAATCGGAGGTCACTAAAATCAATATTGAAGCGGTGTGCAACTTTGCCAAAACAATGTCGGACTCTGTAGTTTTCTCTGGTCCCCTCCCCAATCAGACCAGGAGTGACATGTTTAGCCGCATGTTCTCCTTAAATTGCTGGCTGTCTGAGTGGTGTCCCAGAAACGATGTGGGCTTCATAGATAATTGGCAAACCTTCTGGAGGAAACCTGGTCTTGTTAGGATAGACAGCATCCATCCCACTTTGGATGGAGCAACTCTCATTTCTAGAAATATGGACAAATTTATTAAACTCCCCAAAATATGACTATCCAGAGTTGGGACCAGGAAGCAGAGTTGCAGTCTTACACGCCTCTCTGCAGCTTCTCTCCTCCTGCTATCCCCCCAAAAACCCATCTCCATAGAGACTGTGTCAGCTCCCAAAAAGACAAAAAACAAACTAAAAACCAGCAACAAACAACTTAAACATAAACAATCACAAAGAAAGAACAATACAATATCCACATCTGAACCAAAGAGTAAAACAGTGAAATGTGGATTATTAAATATTAGGTCTCTCTCCGCCAAGTCTCTGTTAGTACATGACTTAATAATTGATCAACAAATCAATTTACTCTGCCTTACAGAAACCTGGTTGCCGCAGGATGATTATGTTGGTTTAAATGAATCAACACCCCCGAGTCATTCTAACTAGAGATGGCACGATACCACTTTTTTATGTCCGATACCGATACCGATATCATAAATTTGGATATCTGCCGATACCGATATGAATCCGATATAGTGTGTTTTTTAATCAATAAAACGTTTTTTTTTTAAATATATTGCTGCATTTTGTATAAGTTCATACTCAAGTTTAAATAAATAACAACACTAAAGCTATTCTGTTATACCTGTATGTAAAAAATACACTGCGCCCAAAATATTTCATAGTTCAGCAATACTGATCAAACTAATAACCTTAAACCTGCTCCATCCTCCCTATTCTGGTATTTTAAAGAGTACTTAGCAGAAATATTAAGCAACCTAACTAATAGGGTTGCAAACTCCCAGCAAAAAAAAAATAGGGAACCACCCTCCACCTCATGATGCTTAATCGATGTAATCAAATTTAATTTGATGCAGGGGGAAAATGCACAGAAATAAATTATTTTTCAAGAATAATTAAATAGATTCAACATCTTTCTTCAACAGAATTGCAGACTGCACAGATGGTATCTTCCCAAAGGAAAAAGTACTAGCTTACTAGGGTATATTAGACTTAACAGTTTATATATACAGTAATGGACTTCTATATATTTTACATCAGATTAAAACTTTGGGTGTAAGAGTCGGATAATTATTTATTAAAAGCTAGACATTTTAAATGAGAATAAGAAAGAAAAGTATGTCTTTGTCCCCCCCTTTTCCCTGTTAATGCCCTATCGGCCCCCCTGGCTAAACTTTGCTAGATCCGCCCCTGCACAGCTACCAGCAGTCAGCTACGTAGAAAAGGATCCTGGTGTAGAAAGCAATATTAAATAAATTCTAACAACAGCTTATCAAGCTTAAACGTGCTGCTGTTGTTCAGCCGCTGGTTTCCTCTTTCTGGTGCAAAGTGGGCCAAAAACTAAGAAGAGAGACAGACTCGCGACAGAAAAGCCGATCAGCTGATCATTGATCAGTTTCACGATTGAAGTAGCAGCAGGAGAGAGAGAGAGGCAGTCGCTCCATAAGCTTTACAAACATTCAGAGATGAACTTACACACTTGCTTTACTTCTCTCTGGGAAAACTTTCTCGGAGATGAAATGCTGGTTTGCTAGCTAGGCTACAAATACACACAGCCGCTCTATCACGTGATGCACACTGCTGCGACATGCTACGGTTATGAGACGAGTTACGCTGTGTAGCAAGTTTTGTGAGGTGCTTTTTTGATATTTAATGGATCGGATTACATTTTTTATTTCTCGCCGATATCCGATCCAGTAATTTGGGTCAGTATCGGACCGATACCGATACGTAATATCGGATCGGTCCATCTCTAATTCTAACTACCAGAAATCTCGAAGCACAGGCCGAGGGGTGGTGTGGCAGCAATTTTACACACCAGCCTATTAATTAACAAAAGACCAAGACAGACTTTTAATTTATTTGAAAGCCTGATGCTTAGCCTTGTCCACCCCAGTTGTAAAACTCAGAAACCAGTCTTGTTATCATCTATCGCCCACCTGGGCCTTACACAGAGTTTCTGTCTGATTTCTCAGACTTTTTATCTGATTTAGTTCTCAGCTCAGATAAAATAATTATTGTGGGTGATTTTAACATCCATGTAGATGCTAAAAATGACAGCCTCAACATGGCATTTAATCTGTTATTAGAGTCAATTGGCTTCTCTCAAAATGTAAAAGAACCTACCAACCACTTTAATCACACTCTAGTTCAGACCTTCCCAAAGTGTGGGGCCCGCCCCCCCTAGGGGAAGCCATTGCAGGGGGGGCGCGGCATGAAAAGGGAACAAAAAAAAACAACGCTTGGATTACTAGCACGGGGCGCCAACACAAACGCAAAGCAGGAGATGAAGCATCGCTGAATATGTTTCCAAACCAACTTCATTCTAAGCCAAAGACTAGAAAATATAATGAAGCATATCTTCCCTTTGGCTTCACCTGCTCAAGTGCCGAGGTAGGTCTCCCCTGCATAATTGGTTTTCCCTTTGTCGGGAGCACACGCTGGGCTCTCCAAATCACAGACAAACAGTATGCCACATTCTTGATTTTTAGTTCACAAACACTTGTTGTAATGACTAACTACTCCTCACATTTTGGAGATGTTAGCTCTTTATACAGTAAAGTTACAGTGGGATACAAATAATACCAGGCTGATCCTGCCACGATTTCTTCCCCCTGTCATATCACGGACAAACAGTATCCCACATCTGTTTATTTTTTTAAACCCATTTTGCACAGAGGCTTTTTTTTTTTGGAAAAATGTATTGATAGCAATGTTGAATACTAGAAAGCGAAAATTTCAGAAGAAATTTTAAGTGTGCCTATGCCGCCGCTAATCAGTGTAGTTTGCCATTCAAACAGCTACGGAGAGCAAAACTCAGCAGAGCAGCCATTCTCCACCATGAACTATGGTAAAAACAAACACCGCTCGCGCCTCACAGATGACAGCTTACAGTTTTGTGTAAAGATGAGGTGACTTCGTACAGCCCCGATTTGCAGCCGCTGTGCGCAGAGGTTCATGAGCAGAAGTCCCATTGTACCACGGCAGACCCGACAATGTTTGCATGAACACGCTTTGAAGCATTACATTATGGACCACTTTTCACACATGGTTGCTGTACCCACACAGCCGGCTGTAGCTTTTCATCTCACAGCCCGACACATACAAAAAAAAAAAACAGCCGAGAGAGCACAGACTTTACGCCTGAGAGGCGTGATTGCAGATGCCGCTGAGGTGGGTCCACCTCCCCTGCAGCGGCACTGCAGACCACGCCCCGCCACACACATCAAACACGTAAAATAAATATTTGTGCACTTTTGCATTCACTTTTTGTTATTTTTACACAGTGTTCTGAATGATTAACAATGGTCTACAGCCAATCTTGTGTATTATTATACAAACTTTGGTTGTAAGATTCAGATAACTATTTAATAAAAGCTAAATATTTTATATGTCAGTAAGAAAGAAAAATATATCTTTGTGCCCCCCTTTCCCTGTTAATGCCCTACCTGGCCCCCTGGCAAAAGCTTTGCCGCCCCTGCACAGTTACCAGCTGTCAGCTACACAAAAAAGGATCTTGGTGTTATTTGTCTCTCAGAAACAGTTCATAACTTCCCTTCAACTCATTCATGTCACCTAAAAGGTAAACTTGTTTCTCCATCACCAGTTCAGCTCTGATGATTCAGTAAGGACATTTCCTGGTTTGGACCAGCCCTTTTTTTCAGCTGTGGCTCCAGCAAACATCAGCTGATACTAGAAATTAAAATCAAATGAATTCTAACAAAAGCTGATCAAGCTTAAACGTGCTGCTGTTGTTTAGCGCAATAAACAAACAAGAGAGAAAAGCCAATTGATCAATTTCATGATTGAAGTTGCAACAGGCGAGAGAATGACAGGGGAGGCTGTCATAAAGTTCAACATCAGTAACTTAGCGCACACATCTGTATAGAAACTCTGTCGTGCTAGCTAGCACGCAGTACGAGTTATTGTAATTGATTGTAAAAAGTCAGCACAACGAAAATCAACTACACCTAAACTCAGTTTATATCTGACCCAAATAGAGTGCAGTTCATAACTTCTTACCTGAAATTCAGTTCACCTCACTCTCCGACCGGCAGCCACCTGCTTCTCCTGCCTTCGGTTTCCCTGATCCACGATTGAGCTCCGCGTTAGCCACCACCGGTCGATCGGCGGCCGCCTCGCCGCCTCGCCGCCTCGTATGTCTCTTTCCCCGCATGCCCTTTCTGTCATACACCAGTGGCTAGCTGCCTTCTGTTGTAGCTCCGCGTTAGCCACCACCAAACAACTGTTATTTGTACAGTACGACTCTGGATACTGTAGCTCCTGTGAAAACTAAGGCCTCAAATCAGAAGTACCTGACTCCGTGGTATAATTCTCAAACACGTAGCCTAAAGCAGATGGCTCGTAAGCTGGAGAGGAAATGGCGTGTCACAAATTTAGAGGATCATCATTTAGCCTGGAGAAATAGTTTGCTGCTTTATAAGAAAGCCCTCCGCAAAGCCAGAACATCTTACTATTCGTCACTGATTGAAGAAAATAAGAACAACCCCAGGTTTCTCTTCAGCACTGTAGCCAGGCTGACAAAAAGTCAGAGCTCTTTTGAGCCAACCATCCCTTTAACGTTAACTAGTGATGACTTCATGAACTTCTTCACAAATAAAATTTTAGAGAGAAAAAATTACCAATAATCATCCCACAGATGTAATATTATATATTATTAATATTAATAATATTATAATCCCAAATAATAATAATATTATACAGCTACTCTTAGTACCATTGATGTTAAGTTAGATTCTTTTTCTCCAATTGATCTTTCTGAGTTAACTTCAATAATTACTTCCTCCAAACCATCAACATGTCTTTTAGACCCCATTCCTACAAAACTGCTCAAAGAAGTCCTGCCATTAATTAATTCTTCGATCTTAAATATGATCAACCTATCTCTAATAATCAGCTATGTACCACAGGCCTTCAAGCTGGCTGTAGTTAAACCTTAACTCAAAAAGCCATCTCTAGACCCAGCAGTCTTAGCTAATTATAGGCCACAGGGCTCGCAAAATTTCAAAATCCCTGGTAGCCCTTCAGGCAGGGACTCTTCAGTTTTTGGTAGCCCAAAATAAATTTAAGTAGCCCGAATAAAAAAGAGCAATTTTTTGATGTTTTGATGTTTTGTTTCCTGTTTTGTTTCCTTTACAATATTATACATTAAAGTATAATATTGTAAAGGAAACAAAACATTAATCAAAAAATTGTTGAAACACAAATTACAACATTGTATAAAAATTACAATCATCAACTCAAATATTTGGTTCTAATTGAACAGAAATTTCTATGAACTTGTAAGAACTGTGTAGAACATGAATCAGTCTGTGTCAGATCCTGAATTTGAAATTTCCACTGAAGTCATGGGTAAGAGGCAAGTGGAACTAGTTCATGCATTTATTACTTCCAGGCTGGACGACTGTAATTCATTATTATCAGGATGTCCAAAAAACTCACTGAAAAGCCTTCAGCTAATCCAAAATGCTGCAGCAAGAGTACTGACAGGGACTAGAAAGAGAGAGCATATTTCTCCTGTTTTGGCTTCCCTTCATTGGCTTCCTGTTAAATCCAGAATTGAATTCAAAATCCTACTCCTCACATACAAGGTCTTAAATAATAATTCTTGTTACTTGTTAATAATTCTCTACCTCTCCTATATCTCTCCCCCACCTGCAGAGTGAGCTCCTGTAGAGAGGAGACCACCTGCAAAGATATAACAGCCTCCCCACCAGTTAGAGAGCCCCCTAGTTAGGCCGATGCACCACAGGTCCCCTGCACTGGGGCTGAGCCCCCCTGCACCCACCCGCCCACAGCTCCGGCGACACAGCAACCAGGACCCAAGCCCCCAAGGCCCAGCCAGCACCCCAGACCGGGGGCAGAGCACACCCAGATCCCCAAGCCTCCACGCCCGTCCTGGACCCACCCAGGGGCAGTCAGGCCACCAGGCCAGTAACCAACGTCCGCCAGCACAGACCCTCCCCCATCTCCGCTGTACGCAGCCACAAGGAAAACACCATCTAAGAGCCACCAGAGCCCCTAACCAGGTCATGGCCACATCCAGGTTAGGCCCTCCAGGGAAAACGTCCACACTGCAGACTAAATGAGGAGTTTAGCATTTAGCACAAAACAATGTGTCAGAGTGACTGCAAGACCAAACTTGTCACTTGAGATTCTGTGTTCCCGTTTTCCTGTTAACTGTCAGCAGCAGCTTTCTTTCATCTCCTGCTCTGCTCTCCTGCTCGGGATCTCCTGCAATGGCAAAATTCCAGTAGCAACATTTGCCTGACATCTACTGGACAGAAATTGTCATTGCAATTCCCACCTATCATTTTCAAAAGTGCTTCTTTGGTTTCCCACACAGAGTGCCCCTTTATTTTAATTTTTTATTTTTACAATTTATTGTTATTATTATTATTATTATTATTATTATTATTATTATTATTATTATTATTATTATTATTATTATCCATCCATCCATCCATTCGCTTCAGCTTATCCTTTTCAGGGTCGCGGGGGGCGCTGGAGCCTATCCCAGCTGTCATAGGGCGAGAGGCGGGGTACACCCTGGACAGGTCGCCAGTCTGTCGCAGGGCCAACACACAGGGACAGACAACCATTCGCACTCACTTTCATTCGCACATTCACACCTAGTGACAATTTGGATTATCCAATTAACCTATCCCCACAAGCTGCATGTCTTTATTATTATTATTATTATTATTATTATTATTATTATCTGTCCCATTTGGTTCTCTAGCAATCGGTCTGAAGGCCAAGAAAGATGCCTAACTACTACTTACTACTACTTACTACTGACATGA
Source organism: Neolamprologus multifasciatus (assembly GCF_963576455.1). Lineage (NCBI taxonomy): Eukaryota > Metazoa > Chordata > Actinopteri > Cichliformes > Cichlidae > Neolamprologus > Neolamprologus multifasciatus. Next base: position 40,753,009 of record NC_140453.1, on the reverse strand, counting down.
CTGGGGGATAGGAAAGGGAGAAAGAAAGAAAGAAAGAAAGAAAGAAAGAAAGAAAGAAAGAAAGAAAGAAAGACCGAGCCACAGGTGCCAGGCCACCATCAGGGAATGTGGTCAGGGGAGATAGGCTCCCAAATACAGGGTAACAAAATACAAAGTTTGTATCTGATCAGAAGTGCAAAGAGCAATAAGTCCAATGAGAGCAGATTATGATGGTAACTTTAACCAAGAATCAGAAGATCCACTATGAGCAAGACTTGCTGATGATGGGAAGAAAAAACTCACTTTTAACAGGAAGAAACGTCAGGTGGAACCAGGCTGAGCCTTTGGCAGCCTAACTGGGGGACGGTTCAGGCAGAGCCCTTCAGTAAATAGGAATTATTAATCTATAAATGCATTCATTTTCAATATTTACATACCACATGCCATTGTTTATACAGTTACAAATATACATTTGTTTGAGTTTTGGGAACTGACGCCAAACTTAAAAGGCGGCTAGAAATGACGCAACTCTTCCATTCAATGGGTCTTGGTTCAGGGTCACCTGATCCAGCCCTAACTATATGCTTTATCAAAAGGGAAAGTTGAACTCTAATCTTGAAAGTAGAGAGGGTGTCTGTCTCCTGAACACAAACTGTGAGCCACCAAGCTGTTCATTTTTTTTACCACAGAAAAGTACTGCATTAACTGTTCAGCCACTCAGAGATAAATATATATGTATAAATGTGTCTGTAATTCCTGAATAGTTAATGTGGTACTTTTCTTAAAATTGTAAGTCTGCACTTCAGTCTCAGCTTGGTAGGCTGATTTCAAATGTGCTGCAGTGGTGTACAGAGGCATCCCCCCTACGGAAAGCATTATGGTCTAAGAATGGTGGAATTATACATTCTAACCACACGGTGGCTCTGATCTCCCAGTAGTGTAGCCAAACTATGTCATGCAACAGGTTTTTAACCTCATTGTTACAGGAGAATGCATTTTTAAGCTGATTTGGCTTTGTTTGTGGCCAACAGCGTGACACCTAGCACCTGCTAGCTGCACTGCACTCATGCTGGGCACTGATCAGCCTCACTACAACAGTTTGGACAAGGTGCCTTTTCTCAGGAATGAGAACTTGTTAACATTTGACACAGGAAACTACAGCAGCGTAGAGCTGCCATCCAGGCAAAAGAAAAATAGAGATATATTATGTTATAACATGAAAAGTTTATTGTTCTAACAATATACTTTTATGTTTGAACAATATACAATCATGTTGGTACAATATACTTTTCACATTGGAACAACATAAAATCACGTTACAATATACATAATTATCACGTTATAACAAAAAACCTTTCACGTTCTTACATAGTAAGTAAATAAATATTAAATATTATATTGTACGAATGTGATAATTATGTATATTGTAATAACGTGATTTTATGTTGTTCAAACGTGAAAAGTATATTGATGTGGTCAGTTAAGTATCAGAGGGCGTTGTTAGTCAGTTTCTACTGCTTTAGTGTTACTGACATGAATAACAGTTTTCGCCTCCATCCGTCTCTCTGCTTTGGTTTTCTTTCTCTCTCCTATGTCAGTTGTTATTGTCTGTGCTTGTGGGCGGGATTCATCCTGGATTCCCACCTCTGGCCCGATAGACCTGCAGTAATCACACACCTGTCTCCGATGATCTCATGAAGGCCACTTCTTCAGGCAATGGCTGGCAGCCAGTCTTTTCTAGAAGGTTGAGCTACTGTCAGTGAAACCCTGGTTGCATTGTTGCTATGTAGCCACACTGTTTCTGTGCTCCCTGGATACTCACCATGTGCTTCTTCTGTTCAGATTCCTGGATTCCCTTCCCTGGTGTGTTGCTGGAAAGAGAATGTTAGTTGTGAATAACTGGATGTTTGGACTCCCTTTCTTCCTGGAGCAGTAGTTTACGCTTTTGTGTTTTTGTATTAATAACCTCACTTCAAATAAACTGAACTGAACAGGTGCAGTAGAGGGGCAACAATGAGACAACCCCCAAAAAAGAAATGGTTTTACAGATGGAGGCCACCTGACATTTCTGCCCTCCATCTTTAAAGTGTCAATACCAGCACTAGTATAAGTAGTTCAGAGTAATACTAGATGCTAGATACATTGTTACTGTTTGTTTTTCCAAGTGCAGTATTTAGCCCAATGATTTGTGTTAATTAGTTGTTTTGGAAATGGAAAAATATACCTTCAAATATGCACTATGAGAAGTGTCTGAAGCTTAGTGTGTGGACTGTTATGTCTATATTTTCCTACAGTCCATTTAAAAAACAGAGGAGGATCCAAAGTGCTTTAAAGAGAGGCACATTTCCATTCCAGCTCTGCAAAAAACAACAGTCTCAAGTTGCACAGAAAAACTGAAAAGTGTGCTTTTATTGTGTTATTGTAGAAAGTAAAAATCACAGTGAGTAAGTACTCGTTAAAATGTGTTGGGAAGCATGCATACATTTATATCTTAAGCTTGATAAAAGTGTTTTCCATTAATGTGGAAAATAAAACCAAAATGATAAATTATTTACATCAGTGATCACAAAAGAGGACGGCTGTGGCTCTCATAATCCCATTCAACTGCAGCCAACAGTGAGATATGCTGTGTGTGTTGTGCTTCTGTGGTCAGACACATTTGCATAGCATTTGTGTTTTGTGCTGCCTTTTGAAAACTTGTTGACATTTTGCTTAAATGGCTCCAGTCAGGATGAATTTACCCTCAAATACTTCCTCTCCTAACGGTTCATTCTCTGGGATCACAGTAAGCCGCAAAAGCCACTGTCCCACTGCAGCCACAGCTGCGGTGCAACAGCTCGGCTCAGAATGGCAAAGGCAATGACTGCAGAATAGGGCAAACAGTTTTGTCTTCAGAGTTTAAAAAAGAAAGGTAAAAACAAAATCATATGATCAGAAACTGCAGGTATGAAACTAAAGTCTTTCCCATTTCCCAGTCCCTGCGGTAAACATTCCTGTCCTTCCCGCACATACTGAAGGTAAAATGATTCCACACTGATACTTTGTGCCAAGAATGTTTCCTTCATTTCCTTCACTGCATTGTTTGGGTTGTGGTGTGAATCTTTCACATTGCATCCTCAAATGCCAAACCGTGATATTTACAAAACTCCTGCAACACATGGGATCAACGTCAGAAGCACTGATGAGTCGTTGTCGTGCATGTGTAAAGAAACAATGTGTTGAAATAGTGGAAGGAAGTAAATAGTCCTTCCCAACTGTAGTAGGTGTGGAGCAGTTATGTCCAGGTTTCAGCAAACACAAGCTGGTTAGTGCTGGTTACTAAAATAACAACTCTGAGTTTCACTCTGACCCACAGACCACCACAGATGCTCATACTGACCTATGTCTCAGACTTCATTACACAACACCATCTATCATCCATTCATCTATCAATCATTCTTCTTTCCATCCATCTGTCATCTATCCATCATCCATTCATCCATTTGTCAATCCATCATCCATCCATCCTTCATCTACCTGACTGCTGCTCGACACCCAATGCACATAACTCCTGCAATGCTCCTGCAGGTGTTAAGCCCACAGGACAGTAAATCTGTCGACACATTACCTAGACAAACATTCAGCATTACCCACAACAGTCCCCACAATCAGTTCCTGTATTCATGTGGTTAGGTATAACTGCTATACAAATAATTTTCACTGTATTTGTTGTAAAATAACTTTTATCTTGGACTATCTGATTTAACAGACAGTCTAAACCTTACATTTATGTAAGGAAATTTAAGCAAATGTAAGAAGTTATTCTTTTTGTTCTGACTGCTCAGTGTTTTTCTCTGTATTATTGTAGGGTCTTTTACCTTACCATATAAAGCATCCTGAGGCAGTTATATAAATAAAACTGAATTAAACTGTTTAGAATATATTACCTACAAGTATAGTAAATATAATAACCTGTTTTTTCATTTAACAGTCTTGTGAAGTAGTGTTCACACATACACATAGTATATTATACTGTTTTTAATGTCATTCTAATTTTTCCATTTTATCCCAGTGCTTACATTACATTACGGCTTTGCACATGTCTTTAATTGCTGGTGTTAATTGCTGCCCTCATTACTTACTTCCTGTGCTAGCTTTTTGCTCTTTATACATTACAGTGGCAGTCTGTTTGTTTGACCTGCCCTCTAACAACAGTGCTGTTACATTGTGACAAGTCACAGCAAATTTAAATACAACAGACATTAACCAAAGTGCTACACTACAAGTAAATCTACCAGCAAACAGTGCTAAACAGAGCAGATAATTAGAGAATAAAAAAATAATATAACAAGAAAAGATACAACCTGTTGAAATAAAGTAATAAAAGAGACCTATCGGGGAAAAATGACACTGTCAGAACCTGAAAATTTTGGTACTTACATACTGTTAGTGAGGGAGATGATCTTTTCTGAAGAGGGAAGAGGTTTGGAGCTGAAAATGAGAATACCCGGTACAGGCAGTGTCAGGAATCTGCATTACTAAAAGATGCTGATCACCAGCAAATGTATGCAAGACTGGTTGAAAGTGGTCTCCCGCTGCTGCTTGTGAAGTTGACTTTGTGGTTTCGTTGCCCTAGTTAAAGCATCTGATACAATATTGACGATGAGCCACAGCAGAGTGAGTGATTGAGGTCTTTTTTTGAGGTCTTTTATTCTGTTACAGCTTGAGTCCTCGAAGATTGTCAGAGACCGTGACTCTGTGAATATTATTACTATTCTTAATTTCTGTCAAACACTTTCTCTTGTGTATGGTATCAGAGATGAGTGCAATTAAATTTGTGCACTGTGCAGTCATCTTTATTTAAAAAACAACAACAACAAAAAACACCCTTTTATTGCCAGCACTATTGAGACAGCTGAAAACTGTACTGGGTTGTTTAACATACTGTCAACACCGAGTTTAAGCTAAATTAAACAGGAAATGCTAGATGTCTTTGTGGCACCTTGCAAACCAATGCACACATACTATAGGGAGACACTATCACAATATTTCACTTTGGTACTTCATTCTGTTCACATAATCTACTAAGTCTCCCAGAATTATACTCAGATGAGACGCGTTTGGGTCTGAGTTATGGCACTGGAAGGTGTGCTATCGTTCAAACGGCCCAAAAATCATGGGCCTGACATTCATAACAGCGTATGTTGTGTAGGTTAGATATGGTCCCAAATGTCACAAGACATCTGATATCTGGCCTATTTCTGTGGTTCTTGATGATCTGAGGCAGCCAGACTCAACTTAAATCAATTACATCAGCCAAGGCTAAATGTGAATGAATGAATCTATCTATCTTCCATTAAGTCCCTGAAAGCCTAAAGATTGATAGTGTGTAATAAAGACAGCCCCAACAGCAGAGTGGAAGGAGCTGCAGTGGTGTCTCTGCCAGGCTCGCACTAATGCAGTTACTGTACTTGCTGAATGGGACGTTTAACAGGAGGAGGTGGTGGTTGGGGTGTCAACATTCCATTAACCATTCCTCTCGCGGGAATGAAACATCGCGAAGTTTCCTGCTATGTAGTGTTTTGGTAGCAGCAAGAATCAGGCAATCGAAGTAGCAGCGAGCCGTGGAGGCAAGTCCAAGAAAGGTGGAGACTCCTGGATAACTTCCTGCACTCAACTCTAGAAGCACTACCGAGAGACACAACCAGGGGGGCTGCTGCCGCTGCTGGAGCGAAGACGAATGGATATACCCCTCATCTGGCTTCTTTTTCATCATTAACTCGACTAGAAAACTCTTGGCGGTTGGCCGTGCTCATCTACCTGGATAGTAGTTAGCTAGCAGCGAGGCTGCTGGACGACAGAATCCCAGCATTTGATCGCGAGGCGCCGAGAAGGACAGGAATGGGTGAGTTTCCATGATGTGGCGCTTGTGTGTCTGTTTGTGTTCATACGTTAACGGCTTTTTATTTCCCCACCCAGCCCGCTATCGTAACCCAGATTGAGCTTCAAATTAAGGGTCTTAAATTACGCTGTCAGCGGTCCCCCCCTCCCCCCCCTTTTTTTATACCAGCAGGGAGTTAAAGTTAGCCAGCCTTGGAAGCTAGCCTAGCCAGCTAGCTGACTGACTGGCTGGATAACGCCACCTCCATCCCACCAACGGATTTGGCTATGGTTGTAGCCAATGTTACCAGGAGCTTCGAGTGAGCTCAAGTCCAACGGCCTCCGCGAAAACACTCACTGTGCTGAAAATAGCCTAGCAGCTCGGAATTCCCATTTTATTCCCACCCGGCAGAGGCAATTATCCAAACTGAGGATAGAAGTGCACAGGCTGGAAACTTGTGACGTGAACCTGGCATCTTTGGCTCTGAAAGGTTATTAATAACTTCCTCTTCTGACGTTTGCTCTAAGCCTGATGTGATTTGGAAGTTTTCCGTGGCATACTCTCCTTGACTTCCCACACCCTAATCCTCCAGTTTCCTCTGCTTCGTCTTGCGTGATCGTACACCAGGGTCTTTTTTTTAAGGTGGACTCAATATGATAGAAAAAATGAAGTGGATTCTTCCAGACTTAAACAATTGTGTAACTGCAGCTTTTGATGTTGCACACATCTCTGTCACGGTGAGTGTGGTGCTGCTGTTGTGACCGTCATGCTGCTTTTGCTGTCAGCATGCAAAGCAAACCTCTGATATGTGTGTGTGTGTATGTGTACAGTGCAGACCTCCCCTGTTGTATCATCAGACTGCAGCTCTCTGTAGGCTGTGGTTAGTGTAGCGGTGTGCACTTGTTATCTCTGCGTGAAATTTTACTTATTTACTGTATGCTGTAAAACCGGTTTTAAGCTCAGGCTTTTGCAGCTTTGGGTGTCTGGGACTTTTTGGGATTTTCAAGTGACAGAGATGCTTAAAAAGACCCACAGCCACAGGGCTTTTAACTAGCTTAGAGTCACTGTGTCTGGCTTTGCTATGCCTTTGATCAGGTAGCTCATTCATAGCTGCGTTTGAACATGTCCCAGCTATGTGAGTGAGCCCCCTCACTCACACTGTTTGCTTTCCCTACTCTTAGTTTAGGCTACAAGCAGTCAGCCTCAAGGTGACAGATCTCCTGGTCTTTAACTTTTAGCTTTTTTTATGACAAGAAAGAAAGGAAGATGGGTTGCCTGAGATGACAAAGAAAAAGCGGTCCACAGATATCAGCATAGAACTTTTCATTACACACATAACTGGAGCAGCAGGATGTGAATTCCACAGCAGAGCCTAAATCAGTCTGGACACGGGCCAAACTGTTTGATTTAATATTAAACCCAATCTCTGCTGGCCTCAGCCAGTATTTAACAGTCTGTCGTCAGTGTTGACCTCCCACCCTGGCATTGGTGGCGTTGGGAACGATCATTTCTCTAGAGCCGTGTCTAAATATGTTGTTGTTGTTGTCAGCCTTTGAAAACATCTAAAGACAGATGTAAATGCTGTCACCTGTCAGCTGATATCTATCACAAGTAAGGGATTAAGGTAGACTGGATGATTCATGGCCATATGGAGAGCGTTGACTATCAGTGCTTTTTCACTGGTATTCACTTGTTTTTGGCTCTGAACGTTGGATGAAACTCTTGTCTTTTTACTGTGCTGCCATGCTTTGGGTCTCCTGATTTCCAAATGGACACATGCATCCCTGTTCCAATGTCGTCCTTAGTCTTTACAGTTGTGTTAGCACTGTTCATGCGTGAGGCGTCCTTAGTTTAGCTTTTAAAGCTAGTTTTAACATCTATTCTAATGTTATCTGTTTAGCTAGCAATGTAACACATCATTGTGAAGTCCAACTTCACTGATCCTCCAGATGTTGCAGATGTTTAATACCCAGCAGTGCTCTGTCTTTTTTTCCCTTTAGGAAACAAATCAGGCATAGTACGGTTTATCAGTTAGCTAGCTAACTTACTGCAAAATTCTAACTGCATTGTTTGTTTTTTAAGGTTTATCAAAAAACTCTGTGTGGTACATCCTCCATCCTCAAGACAATGTCTTGCTGTCCATGCAGAGCAACAGCCAGAGAGAGAGTGAAAAACAAAAGAGCTCTTCTCGTTGAGTGCAAACATTGTACATAAATATAGCTGAAGACACATAGCACATCCATTGTCTTCTGCTCATATTTATTGGGACTTTGTTGTAGTTATAAGATTTAAGTTGTTGTTGTGACTGCTCCCACCCCTGGGAAAGGTTTTGGTTATTCAGCCAAGCCCCACATTTTACTGAGCTTGATTTGTTGGGAGCCAAAAAACCCAACCAGTGTTGAATAGTGGGGCTTGCTGTGGAAGAGGAGCATCTTAACGTGGAAGAGTTGGAAAGACCTGAGGTAATCTTATTGGTTGTCTTTTAGACTTAACAACCAGCTTCTAATCCAGTGTTGGGGGTTTCTGATAGAACAAGCTCTCCTAGATTGTGTTTAAATAGTCCTTTTTCAGTATGTGTCACTTTAACATCAATAGTTAGCATTGATGTAAGCCATCTCAGACTGCCGGGACCTGTTTGACACGCATACCTGCTGTTTGCTTATAAAGCTACTGGTTAAGTCCCTAGTAGAGCAGGACCTGTTTAAATATTAGCTTAAAATAGGGGTCCCACTGAAGGCGAGTTTGACTAGTTGACTGAAACTTAAATTCCATTTGTGTTTAATGTGTGTTAGGGCGTCAGTAAAACAACCTGTTAAGCTGTTAAATGGGGAGAGAATCCAGGCAGTGAGTGTCTTTTCTCCTGGCAGCACACTGCTCTTTGTATCAGCCACCTCTCAGATCAGGGGGGAAGGAATGCAGTTATGAGTTTCCTCCTTACCGATCGTGTGTGAGTGACTGAGAGAAGCATGCAGCCTGCCTGGCAGTTGGCTCGCTTGCGTGGCCTTGTATACCCCCCAACACCCCTCGCTCCTTCCTTCCTTTCCCCCCTTTTCTCTCTCCACTGTAACATCTTCCTCTCTGTCATCAGCTTATATAAGATCCCATAAGTTAAAAGTTAAAGTCTTCACCTGCGCCGTGCAAGGAGAGTCAAACCAGCATAGCTCGTCTATTGATTGTGAGCACACAGACAGGACATATGGTGGGAATTTGCTGCTCTTTGCATTTACGAATTTGATAGCTATGAGTGTAGTTGGGATATGTATATTTAGATTGAATATTTTTTTCCCCAGCTGAGATGAATCAGAATGCGCAATGACTAACCAGAGTTGCAGCAGAGGTGGACGGACACTTCACCTGGTCTGGGTTCTTTCCTCTTTTAAAAAAAAAAAAAAAAAAAATTGTTCTCTTGGCACAAAGACAATAATCATTCTGACACATGCACATGTGAAACCTATTCAGTCTGTTTTGGCTTCTCTAAAATATACAGGTAACAGTTATCACCTATGTTAAGTTTGGAGGGTTAAGGGATGATTTTCCTTATGTATGTTTTAAAACCTTGTAATGAATGCTTGAAAAAGTATAATGAAGTCGTGTGGTTTAATTTCAGTTAATTAATTTAGTTCGACTTCAAATTTTTTTTTTTAGTCTGCAAGTCAGTACTTTTACTTGGTAAACTTGATTATGATATTTTCGGACATTTGCTGATCTGTTCGTCCAACGAACACCACTTTGTTTACCTAATAAAATATTGGTAACGGTAATACAGCCAATCACAAGTCTTCAAACATAGGGAAGATGGTTAAATATAGGCCTAAATGACAGTTGGATGTATCAGTGTCTGGTTTTATAAGCAACCACTTTACTTCATTGATATTGCACGGCTCCTGGTTGCTAAATCTGCATTGGTCTCTTCCTGTGTGAACACTCCTTGATAACTTCAGAACACTTCACTGGGGTATCTGGACGTTTAAAGAGCAACACTGGACTAGCTTACAGGACTACTAGTTACTCAGAGCTGACTTGCTGGGACTAAATACTTTAAATGATCAGGCCAGTAACAAAGCAGCCATTCAGTTAGTCCATCAGGAAGTGTTGCTCTTGTCTCTTGATATGAGAAGATTTAAATAGAAGATAGAAACTTAGACATTTTAAAAATCTCTTGTTAAATGCGGTAAAATTCAAGGCCTTTAGATCATCATTGGATTTAGTTTTAAGGTGTCAATATTCATTAATGCCATTATGGTTGTCCTAAATTTGATCCTCTACATGGGACTGGAACTGAGCTTGGCATCTAGTGGCTATTGGCTCTGTAAACCCTGACCCACTTCAAGACTTTGCTGTGCAGATGTACAATTTTTGCATTCCAGTATAACCTCTGAATACACATGACACACAAACAAGAAGCAGCTGTTTGAGTTAATATTCAGATTTTGTAAAAAAAATACATGTTTGTTAATGCAAGTCTAGTTTTAGTGTTCAGCTGGATCAGTTGCTGTAGCAAATGACCCAAATACAGCGGAGCTACATTTGAATGAAGTGGAGTCGTTTCACGTATTAGTGAATATTTAAAGACCGAGATCAGAGCTGAATGCAGTGAATTATAAAGGGGACCTGCTGAGTCAGCGTTTCTTTTATATCGCAGTCCCAAACTCTGCCGTGTGTGTGTTTCCAAAGTGGATCAAGTCCTCAAACATAAGCCGTCTCCCTTTCTCACTAATGTCACAGCAGCAGCAAATATGTCAAGAATCCTTAAGCACCGCTCCACCACGCCTAGGTGTCATCGCACTGTTACCGTCACTGTTACCGTTTTTTTTTCTTTTTAAATTTCTTTCCTAACATTATTTTTGCTAGTTTTTTCACACCCACCTCAGAGACGGCTGACTTTGCTTTCCCTGTGTGGCCGTGCTCAGTAGTCAGTAGGGCAGCAGCATGGATGTGTGCTTTGTATCCACTCAGAAATGTGGTTGTATCTCCATAGAAATGCCGTCTGTTGGCTGTGAGAGTGAGGCTCCGTGGGTCTGTTGTACAGCCAAGCAGCGTTAAGTGGTTTGTAAATGTTAATGTTTCCAGCCATTCCGTATCATGATCCATATCTATTAGAGACAAGAAAAGGCCTGAGGGAAAGGGGTTTATCACACATGTCCGTAAGCACGGTGAGTCAGCAGCAGCTGGACCTGCTGTTTTGTCTTGGATTTACACCTGGCTTACCAAGTGCAGTCTGGCTCATCCAGACACATCCTGCTGCATTTACACACTTTGTTTTCACCCACCCAGATAACATACAGAATGCTGAGAGGTGTGACAGTGTGCAGTTGCCCATATCAGTACACACATACAGTTTCCCACACATAGACTATGCTCGTCGGTTATCTGTTTTGGAGATGAAATGGATTTGTTTCTTATGGATTTTGATGTGCAGAATCCAAATACGACACTGTTATTGTGGGTATTGTGGTCACTTTGCAAGGCGTTCGGGATGGACACCCAATTAATGGAAACAGGTTAGGGTTATGGAAATGGTGGTTAAGAGGAGATGAACACTGTTATGAGCTGTGGCACCAAACAGGAGGTGCTCTCTGTCATCAGCTGGAGCTCCTCTGTTTTGACTATTCCTACCATTTAATTGCTGTGCTTCTGGGAGCTCTTGTCTCTCCGTTCCAGTTGTGCATTTAGAGCAAGACAGTAGAAGCACTCCTGCAGCAGGGATGTGGCTGCCGCTGGCCACATTATTGATGTTTTCTAAAAACTTGAGGTGCTTTTACCCCCACCCCCACCACCATCGATACTGTGTTCACATTAGATTGGTAAATGATTCAAACTAAGGTCCAGTTAATTTCACATCATTGACGCAGTAGGATAGCTGTGCACCAGTAATGGAGCTAATCTGTTGTAGTCTGGTGTCACCTGGCTATGAAGGACTAGCAGACCTGCTGACCTACATCTACACAGCAATACAAAGATGGCGAGGCACCTGTAGGCTCGTCAGCTTCCTGCTTCGGTGCTGAAAGTTGTTTGTCAACGCCTAGCAAACAGTGAGTGTATGTTCAGATGTGCTGTATGGCAGAGCCCAGTTATGAGGTGTTATGAATATAAACTGTAAAGCAGTGTAGCTGTTTCTGGGGCAGAGGCCAGGACTAGAGAACTTGAGGATATGCCTTGTCTGTAGGGCTGCCACGATTAGTCGACTAGTCACGATTACGTCAACTATTAAAATCGTTGACGACCAATTTAATAGTCGACGCGCCGTTTGAAGCTTTGTAAGATCCCGAAAGACGCAGGAATAAGTAGTAGGATTTAAAAGTATAATAACGGACTGAAACAGAAGATGGCAGCACTGCATGTCCAGGGATGCCAGCTGCCGTTAAACCCCGAAGAAGAAGAAGCAGTGTTTGGTTTCATAGCTGTGTCCAGATTTAGCAGCCACATCCTTCAGAAGCTGCATTTGTAGGCCAATTACGTTACAGTGACACGGCGAAGCCTGTCCAAATTCGAAGACTCCCCCAAATGCGGCCGAAAAATGCGTCCTTCATTTCCCCAGATTTGAAGGATGGGTCGGGTGTATCTGTCGTGGCCCAACCTGTCTCAGAGTTCATAGCGTGGCCCAGCCAATTCCAGTTTTCAACAATGGCGGCAGCTACTTAGTTTTAATATTACTCTTATTACTCTTTCTGGGTCACAAAATAAACTTGTAACATATTTTCAGGCGAGAATGTAGCTGTGTAAACTTCAAATATCTGCTTGGTTTATCAAGACATCACATATTTGCAAAAGTGCTCCGACGTTTTCGGAGACCCACGAGCTCGATAGCTAGAGGGTTCAAGGCCCACTAGAGCTGGCGAGAACAGCGAACTCCCGGGGCACATTTTCAAACCCCCCGCGGTCTTTCGCTACTCAGGTTAAACATGATATATAAGTCAAAGGAGCTTGCAAAGAAAAGGTGGTCTCCCACTCAGACCCATAGTCAGTAGCATAAACTCAGCCACTTATAACATTGCAAAACACCTTGCTACCATCCTTGCTCCTCTCGTGGGGAACACCCCACACCACATCAAGAACTCCACCGACTTCACTGACAAGGTCCAGAAACTTACCCTGGATCCAGATGAAACCATAGTGTCCTTTGATGTAGTCTCTCTCTTCACTTGCATACCCACCACGGAGGCAGTGGAGACTGTCAGAAAACGACTACAAGAAGACAGCTCCTTGGAGGACAGGACCAACTTCACACCCGATCAGATTTGCACACTGTTAGACCTCTGCCTCACCACTACATATTTCAAATACAACGAAGGCTATTACAGACAAAAACATGGCTGTGCTATGGGCTCCCCCGTGTCACCTATTGTAGCCAACCTTTACATGGAGGAAGTGGAAAGGAAGGCTCTTGGCTCTTTCAAAGGAAGAGTACCCAGCCACTGGTACAGATATGTAGACGACACCTGGGTCAAAATCAAGACACAAGAAGTGGAATCCTTCACTGCGCACATCAATGCTGTGGATAAAAACATCAAGTTCACCAGGGAAGACACGAAGGATGACTGTTTGCCTTTCCTGGACTGCGCTGTGCACATTGAAGAGAATGGCAACCTCAACATCGAAGTTTACCGGAAGCCCACACACACGGACCAGTACCTCCTGTTTGACTCCCATCACCCTCTGGAACACAAACTTGGAGTAATTAGGACCCTACACCACCGGGCAGAACATGTTCCCTCTAAGCCTGAAGGGAAAAAGAAGGAACACACACATGTAAAGGAAGCACTCAAAACGTGCGGCTATCCTAAATGGGCGTTTTTAAAGTCAGCAAAGAGGCACAGAAAAGAAGATCAGACACCAGCGAGGGAGGATAAGAAGGACAGGCGCAACAACATTGTCATCCCCTATGTAGCCGGTGTATCAGAGAAACTCAGGAGGGTTTTCTCCAAGCATGACATCCCGGTGTACTTCAGACCCAGCAACACACTCAGACAAAAACTGGTTCACCCGAAAGACAAAACGCCAAAACACAGACTTAACAATGTGGTGTATGCCGTACAGTGCAGCGAGGAATGCCCAGACCTCTACATTGGAGAGACCAAACAGCCACTTCACAAGCGCATGGCACAACACAGAAGAGCGACCTCCACAGGACAAGATTCAGCTGTCCATCTGCATCTTAAGGATAAAGGACACTCTTTCGAGGATGCCAATGTTCACATTTTGGACAGAGAGGACAGATGGTTTGAAAGAGGAGTGAAAGAAGCCATCTATGTCCACTGTGAGCGACCATCTTTGAACAGAGGCGGTGGTTTACGACACCAACTCTCTGCCATCTATAATCCAGTTTTGAGATCCCTTCCCAGACGCCTTAACGCCCACTCACACCCTGGGCCATCTGACCTCAGGAATTCGCATGATAAGGTGGGGCCAGGTTTCACAATGAAATCACCTGAAACTCTGGCTGATTGGGACCCACACCCAGTTCCACACCTTGGCTCAGGCGATTAGAGGATCATCAGGGGGTCCTTTTGTCCCTCTGTGGGGGGACACTCCCACTAGGGTTATATCTGGGACTCTCCACCATTTGACCTTAGAACTGAAGAAGCCTCTCGGATGAGAGGTGAAACGTCTTCAAGTAACTTAAAGAAGTCCAGACGCTTTTCTTTGCAAGCTCCTTTGACTACGATGACCTGGATGACTGAGAACCTTCACAGACATGATATATAAGTCACTCAGATAATTTAAAAATGTTATTGTTTGGCTTTTTTCAATGTTTTATTTGTTCCTCAGTAAATTGATTTGGCTGAGATTAAAGTTACAGTTTTTACACAGCTGAATAAATGTCAAACAGAGAACTGATTAAACAGAAGTGTGAAATGGTAGAGAATTTACTGCAGTGTCCTGTTGTTATATTTTACATTTGCATTTACAATCTTCAAATTTCATTAAAAGTTTAATAAACTATCATCTTGTCTTTATTTTTAGTTAGCACATACCTTAAACTAGGGATGCACCGATACCACTTTTTTGGAAACGAGTACGAGTACTTGCATTTCAGTACTTGCCGATACCGAGTACTTAATAAAAACATGATTTAAATTTACAGGTAACAGCTTTAGTCCTATAATTTAACAAAAAACAAAAACAAAAACAAGGGACTGGTTTGGAGTTAAGAACATTTATTTAAAATGAAAAGCATGTTGTATGTAACATATTACAGAATAAATAATTATGAAAAAAAAAATTAAACAGTGACAGTGCAACTCAAGTATTTTTTTCAGTTTATTGTAAACTCTGCCGCTTTGGACAACACAAGGGGCATTAATAAACATCTTTGCCATTTAGTGCACAATATTTGAATAAACTAACAACATCCACCGACATAGAACTGTGGCAGTCAGTGCAACTGAGGTAGGTATTAACATCAAGTCTAAGATGACTCACTTAATGGAGAGAAAAAGTGAGTAGCTTTTCTGCATTATCAGCAGTCAGACTGTTTCTGTTTTCATCTATAATGTGTGACACTGAGCTAAAAAGCCTTTCACTTTCCACACTGTTACATGGGGCTGAGAGGTATTTACGGGCTATTTTAGCCAAAGTGGGGAACCTGATTTTGTTGACACCCCAGTACATCAGAGGACTGTCTTCATGAGGGCTTGGGGCCTCTCTGAGGTATGTGTCGAGCTCAATGGCAGCACCTGCTGCCAGCGGCTGTGCTGCCTGGGGCTGCTCCTTAGCGATTTCATCAAATACAGTGTCCAGACTGCTGCTAGTGCTGGCCTGGGCCTTGAGGAACAGTTTAGCAGGAGGTTCTGCAGCTTCTGCCTCTGGAGCAGTGTTGTTGGAGAAGAAGCAGTCTTTATACCTGCACAAAATTCATAAATGTATTAATATGTGGAAAAATAGGATTCATTTTAGTTTCCCCTAAACCACTGTGACAAATGCCAGCCATTTGACTTTCTGGTAATAATAAGGGAAATGTATTTCATATTGTATATATTGCATACATTTGTATTTGTGTATTTTAGTTACAAATATATAATATTTCAGATGTAAAATAATCTTACATTTAGTACTGTAACTATACTCATTGAATACCTATAGCACACAGACTTTACCTTGGGTCGAGTATGGTGGAGATGAAGTAAAGTGGGTTGGTCTCGACGTCACTGAAGCGATTCTTGACAGCTGCCAGTAAGGTTGCTTTCATTGTCTTGATGCCGTGGTCCTCGTCTGTTTCTCTGTTTAGAAGTCTCACTAGCACAGTCACAGCTGGGATGACATCAGAGGCTAGTGCGTCGTAGCTGCTCACTTTTTTAGTTAGTTCCTCAAAGGGGGCGAGGATGGCAACAGTCGTCTCCATAAGAGCCCATTGGTGAGCGGTGAGATAGTCAGGGAGTTCATGCTCGGACACGCCCAGCACTCGCTTTTGCTCAATGAGGGACTGGAGCATGTAATACGTGCTGTTCCAGCGCGTCTGTATGTCCTGCTGCAGTCTCTTTATTGGCTGGTTGAGCTGTCCCTGAATGTCCTTGAGGCGGGAGTAGGCTAAGGCGGAATGTTTAAAATGCCCAACTATTTTCCGTCCCACTGCTATAGCATCGGCTATGCTCCTCTGTGCTAATAAGCATGGGTAAATAAGCGTGGGTAAACTCTTTGTACTTGTTGTCGTGTTGGGATTTTAGGTGCTTGATTAAATTTCTTGTGTTAAATGCGCTACCTTTTGAGCCTCCTCTGGACAATTTCGCTTAGCACAATTTGCAGTCCGCCTTTGTTTTCGCGTCTTCATTCACTTTGAAATAGTTCCACACGGCTGACTTGTCTCGCCTCGCCTTCTCCCAGCTCTGAGATGCAGCCAGGGCCTGGGGGCGGGCACTCGGCGCCTGTAATTAACCCCTTACATGCCGCTCAAACATAGACAGGGCTCAGACCGTGGTATCGGTCCTCGGTTTTGGGGAACTTTTAACGAGTACGAGTACTTTAGAAAATGTGGTATCGAGGCCGATACCCGATACCGGTATCGGTGCATCCCTACCTTAAACACTTCAAGCTGTAAGCTAATGATAGTTATATAAGAGCAGGCACACGCTGGTGCGCTTTATGTCCAATGGATGCATGATCCGATTAGTCGACTAATCGCAAAAATAATTGGTGACTAGTCGACTATCAAAATAATCGTTTGTGGCAGCCCTACTTGTCTGAAAGTCGCTGCTTGATCTGAGCTTGTCCAGCTTAGGCTATTAGGAGACTTTTCTTCACTTTCAGTTTTCAGGAAACTCTAACTTTCACCCTCAACGTTACTTCATAGGTTGCAGCTGTTTCAGCCTCAGTCTTGCTGCCCCGTGGCCTTACTCCAGTGACTAGGCAGGAAGTTTGCTCATGCCACGCACACACAGCACCTGTACGCCGTCTTTTAATGTGCCCATGCTTAACATATGTGGAAAGGCATTTCCTCCAAGGAACAAACCAAGAGGACTTTGTCCACTGCTACACCAAAAACTAAACAAAAACGCATTCTAAAACAAAGACAAACAAACAAAAAACAAATAGCGTAAAATGAAACGATAGACGTTTTTATATCGTCATCCGATATATATCGTTATATCGAACAGCCCTAGGGATATAACAGTAACAAAAGTACATTTAAACAGGCAATACCTCTAGACTAGTAAAATAAGAGATAAAGGGTTGCCACTTGTGAAAAAATTTGGCCGTGCAACCTCTCAACGTATATTTAATTTTTTCAAGTTTTAAAAAAACATGACATCTTTAAGCCACCGGGTTTTAGTAGGATACTTTACAGACTTCCAATGCAACAATATTAGACGTCTCGCTAATAGGGATGTGAAGGCTATACTATCCTTTTGTGTGGAATCAAGTGTAAGTGAGTGATCAGGAATCCCGAATACAGCAATCAGAGGACAAGGATGAAGAGTTACCCCAAGAACAGTTGACATAATAGCAAAATACACTGTCCAGAAACCTTCTAGCTCAGGACACAGAAAAAACATGTGGCTAAGGTGACAAGGAGAGCCATGGCATGTATCACATTTATTTTCCACTTCTGGATGCAATTCAGAAAGTCTAGACTTAGAGAAATGCACCGTGTGTATGACCTTAAATTGAATGAGACCAAGACGAGCACAGGAGGTGGAAGATTGTACCCTCGCTATAGCCTGTTCCCAAGACTCCTCATGTATTCGAATTCCTAGTTCTCCTTCCCATGTACACTTAAGCTTAACATTAGAGTGCTTACTAAAAGACAGGATAGCATCATAGAGTTTCCAAATGGTTTCTCTGTGATGAGGAATAAATGATAACGTAGTTTCTCACTGCTGTGCTGAAGGTAAAGAGGGGAAATTTGGGAAACACTTGGCAACAAAATGTCAAATTTGAAAATAGCGAAACAAATGGGTGATAGGGAGATTATAACGAGAAGACAAATTGGGAAAACTTATCGAAAACACCATCCACATATAAATGTTTGAACTGTTTTATACCCTTGTCACTAGGGCTGCTCAATTAATCGAATTTTAATCACGATTATGATCTGGGCTTTCAACGATCATTAAAAATGACTGAGCCGATTTTTAGCACCTCCCTCATGCTTTACTTTCGCGCTGTTCCGTGTGTCAAATCGAGCGCACCTCTCTGCATTTCGAACACGCGTCACAACAATTAAGAAGACCCGAGGGAAGCTCGGAAAGCTAAGCAGAAGTTATTTGGAGAGGAGAGTGACTGCCGTTGATTGAAAAGAGAGGTAAAAAAAAAAAAAAACTTCAGTGGTGTGGAAACAAGTTCGCGGAGTCAGACGTGGATCAAGTAGACACAGTGTGTAAACTTTGCTACGGTGTAGTAGCTGCACCACAGAGCAACACTGCAAAGTTCATTAAAGATAGATGTTTACATTTTTCATTTATTTCTTATATTGCAAACATTTGCACTGTTATCAGTATTGGCACACCATTTTATATTATTTTTTAAAGTCATTATTCAATACATTGTTATTGTTAACCCTTTAAAGCCGGACAGAGCAGCACGCTCCGTTTTGTGTAACTATTTTTAAATCCCTGTAGAACCTGAACCATGTAAGCTAGCGCAATATTTTTCTGCATATGAAACCAGAGGAGTTGTACTTACATCTTATGCCATCAGCTTGTCCTAGGTCACGTTTTCCTTCCACATAAAGCTTTGCAAAAATTGCATAAAAAGCACTTGCAGGAACAAAAACATAATATTCCAGAAACACTCTTTGCCGATCCGATCAGCTGTTCGTAACACTTCCCACATTGAAACAGACGTCAGCGCGAACTATCGCATGTCCGCCATTTCCTGCCCGAAACCGGAAGTGACGTCATTTTCGCGGAAATTTTTTTTTACTTGTACCTATACTGGTGTTTTTATAAGTCATGTTCGACTTTTCTGAATAGTTTCTGGGATGCTTAGAAGTCGAATTGCACTGCTGGAAATAGTTTATTTTGATGCACATGCTGTTTTTTTTGCAAATTTGCATCATAGGATTGTTTTTTGTTTTCCCTGCAGTATATAAAAATTGCTGTATCTCCAAAATAAAACTATTAACACACTCAAAATAAATTTCCTGTTGTTGTAAAGTATTTTTTGCAACTTTCTTTGTATTTAAAGTTTTGAGGGATAAACCTCTTAAATTTCTCCAAGTAGAAATATATGTAAAAAACAAAAACGATTTTCAATTTTTTTGTAGTTTATTGCACTTTTTTGCAATTAATGTAGTTACTATGGACTTAATGCATACATATTATTAAAATATGGGCTATAACAGTTGTATTGATGTATAGCAACTTGAAATGCTCCCACAAATGGCACTACAGCATGTAAAAAAATAATATAAGCTCTGGCGGACTTGGTTCTATGGTAGGTCTTAAAGGGTTAAATAAATATCGTCAAATAATTGAGATCTCAATTTCAGTGAAAATAATCGTGATTATCATTTTTGCCATAATCGAGCAGCCCTACTTGTCACACCACACGTCTAAACTGAAACCAGATTTTGAGTGTGTTAAGAACCACCTGATTATCAGTATACAGAGAGGGTTTTACGGGTAAAGAGGAATAGAGCAAAGCTGGTAAAGAAGAGCCCTTACATGACGATAGCTCCAATTTGCACCACGAGGAACCAGAAGATTTTAGCCAGTAGCAAAGTTTATGGATGTGAGCGGCCCAGTAGTAGGCTAGAAAATTAGGTAATGCAAGTCCTCCACTAAATCTGCATCGCTGCAGCAAAGTTTTAGAAACCCTAGGTGGCTTCCCTCCCCAAATGAAAGAACCAATAATCTTGTCCAGTGAAACAAAAAAATGTTTCGGCAAAAATAAGGGAATTGACTGAAATAAAAAATAAAAATTTTGGTAAGATGTTCATTTTAACAACATTAATCTTACCGATTAAAGAAAGGGGGAGATTACCCCATCTTTGAATATCAGATGTAATCCTTGATATAAGAGGAGACAAATTTGCTGATTTAAGGCCAGATAGAGAGCGAGTAGGGCTGCACGATTTTGCATAAAATGAGAATCACGATTTTTTTGCTTAGAATTGAGATCACAATTCTCTCACGATTTTCTTTTCCAGTATAAATGTTTATTGCACTTATTAACTGCACATCAACTTCGTAACAGTTGAGACTGAACATAAAAACAATAAATAAACATAAAAACAACAAATGTCTCACATTTTGTCGTTCCGTCTCCACCGTTGCTCGACACTGCGCGTATAGAGCAGGTAGTGCAACAATAGAAAAATAGTTGCGGGACGGCACTGTGTAGCATTTGTTAGGGTGTTGATCATTTTCCTAAATCCCTCGTTTTGCACAGTGTTGATGGGAGCCATATCTTTGGTCAGGTGATAAGTGATAGCCTCCGTAATTTCTTTGTGCCTGCGGGAGTTCGACGTGTATAGGGAAGCGCTGTATAAGGTTCCCGTTATTGATGTTTGGGTGGTTGACCGGGACGGATTTTCTCCAGTCACTTTCTCGCCATCCTTGACGAGCTCGCCGTTGTTTTTTTCCCTGCCAATTTTAGCAGCCAGCTTCTGTATCACGTGGTATAAGGCTCCACCCTTGTCATTTGTTGAGCAGGAAGAGTGAGCGCTTGTTTTCATGCAGATTACGTCCTGGATCAAAATGCGGTACAATCGCCGTCTTTTTTTTTTCTTTTTTTTTCTTTTTCTTTTTTTTTTAATCGTTGTCATTTGGAAATGAGATCGCACATAAGTATGAATTGAGATCGCGATTTTCTAACGATTAATCGTGCAGCCCTAAGAGCGAGTCACGTTAATCCCTAAGTACTTAAACCCAGATGGACTGAGACGAAAGGGGAGATAACTGTCAACTGTTGAAGTTGACGTGCTGCCGTATTAACAGGAAAACACTCACTTTTCCCTAAATTTAATTTATAACCTGAAAACGAACTGAAGTTCTCCAGAATACTTAAAACAGCAAGGATGGAGCGTGCAGGGTCAGTCATATATAATAACAAGTCATCTGCATACAGTGATACTTTATGTGCAATTCCATTACGGATGATTCCCCTGAATACAGAAGATCTCAATGTAATAGACAGAGGCTCGATGGCAATGGCAAAGAGTAAAGCTGACAGAGGGCAACCTTGACGACAACCACGACCCAGTGCAAAATAATCAGAGTAAACATCATTAGTTTGAACATTGGCTTTAGGGGACGAATAAAGAAGCCGAATCCAGGAAATAAATTTATCGCCAAAACCAAATTTCTCTAAAACTGCAAACAAGTACTCCCACTCCACCCTATCGAAACCCTTTTCAGCATCTAAAGAAATCACAAGTTCAGGAAATTCAGATAGATGCTTTGAGTAAATAGCATAAAATAGCAAGTAAAGAGTGCACGGGTATTAAAAAACAATTGCCGTCTCTTTATAAAGCCATTCTGCTCTTCAGATATAATTCGAGGAAGCACATCCTCTAGGTGAGATGCAATTACTTTAGCCAATACCTTTGCATTGGCATCAGAGATAATGGCCTGTAGGAACCACAGGAGGTTGGGTCCTTGTCATTTTTGAGAAGGCTTGTGTGAAAGTAGGTGGTAATGAACCCGTTTCCAAGGATTCATTAATCACAAACAAAAGCAATGGTGCAAATTTACCAATAAATGTTTTATAAAATTCAATTGGAAACCCATCCGGGCCTGAGGCTTTATTAGGCTGCATAGATGTAATAGCTTTTAATACTTCTTCAACAGATAATGGGGAGTCCAATTGCCCGGCAATATTAGCACCAATAACAGGGTTTGAAAGATTATGAAGAAATTCATTAATTTTAGCTTTATCCGTGGGAAATTCGGACTTGCACAACAAAGAGTAAAATGTTTTAAAGGTAGAATTAATTTCCAAGGGATCTGTAGTGATATTGTCATAAGAGTTTTTAATACTGGGTATCACACGCAAGGAGGCCTGACGTCGTAACTGATGTGCCAACAAGCGACTAGCCTTGTCACCGTATTCATAATATGAGCCACGACTGCGTAGTAATAAGTGCTCAGCCTCTTTGGTTGACATAAGATCAAATTCTGCTTGCAAATCAAGGCGCTGCTTCAGTAATTCTGGAGAAGGGTTCAGTGTATAACTTTGATCAAGGTTACTAATTGCAGCTATAAGTTCTTTAAGCCTGGCATTAATCTTTTTATTAGCACGAACAGAGTAAGAAATAATTTGACCTCTCTGGTAGCATTTAAGAGTCTCCCATAGCAGAGAATATGAAACAGAATCATTTTGATTGAAGGACAAGAACTCCTCACTAGAGCTTGAAATAAATTCACAACATTCTTTATCCGCCAGAAGGAGAGAGTTAAATCTCCAAAGTGGAGGACTACGTTTATAGGTAGAAAGTTGAACTGTCACGGGAGTGGAACGGACTCAGGCGCAGACGGAGGTAGCACGGTTCAACGACACTTTATTAATCACACTGGTGCGCTATATACACGTGAAGGGGTGGGGGAAAACACCAGGGTCCCGGGGATCAACAGGCTGGGGAGACACACTTCTTCGCACTCCTCGTCCAAACAGTCTCCACACAAGCAGCTCACTCTCACTCACGGGGTCCAGGGGTCACAGAAGGGCTGATCCAGGTAAACCTATTTAGACAGACGAGGGTAAGTCGAAGGCAAACACGGGAACAGTAGAATCACAAGGAGCCAGGCAATACTAACGAGAGTTACTCAATATTCCAGCGACGAATAGCTCAGAGCCCCAGCCTTAAGAAGAGCCAGAGAACTGCAATCGCTTGAGATCAGCTGCAGGTGCGTGGCTAAGGGCAGGACCTCAATCAGAGCTCCGCCCAGGCAGACAGGTAGGAGAGAGAGAGTGAGAGAAAAACAACAACACTTGTGGCCACACTGGGCTGGCCGGGGAGGCACAGGGACCATGACATGAACATCCAATAGCAGAGGTGAATGATCAGATATTATAATACCAGAATAGTCGGAAGAATTAACACACAAATTAAGAGTTCTGTCGATGAAAAAATAATCAATCCTGGAATAAGACTGGTGGACCTGGGAGAAAAACTAATTTTTTTTGATTGAAGGGTTGCGAAATCTCCATGGATCAACAAGATCATTCCGTTTCATAAAATCTGAGAATGTTTTAGACATAGATGGAGTCAAATTACGAGGACTAGATCGATCCAAGATTGGATCAAAAACACAATTCAGATCACCACCAAGGATAAGCAAATGAGTATTCAGAAAGCGGATGTTACTCAGCAATCTATTAGCGAATTCAGCACCATCAAAATTCGGGGCATATACATTTACCAACAAAACCTTTTTCTGCGTTAGGGTACCAGCAACAATGATGTATCTACCATTCCTATCAGCGATAACATTGGTCGAAGAAAATTGAACTTTCTTATTAATGAGAATGGCCACTCGAAAGCTAGAGAACTTTCGAATTAAAATTTGAGTGAAAGACCTGACCTACCCAAGGGCAATATAATCTATAATGATCCTTAATGCTAAGCTGAGTCTCCTGTAAAAATGCTATGTCAGAATTTAGACGTTTCAAGTGAGTAAAAACCTTAGATCTCTTAACAGGGTTACCCATACCTCTGATATTCCAACTAATGAATCTAAGAGGCATGCCTGACCCAGCAATGCTGGGGTCTATATTGCCATTAACCATTCATAAAAAGGAAGAAGAAAAGAACCAAACCAAAATGCCAGTGGCCATGAAGAGCTGAAATGGGACATGCCCCCCCAAACCTAAACACAAATACACCCCAAGTCTCCACAGAATAGAACAAAGGAGACAGCAATGTACCCCAAAGTAGCAAAAATGATTCACCAAAGTGACTGGACTAATTGGAGTCCGAATAAAAATAAAAGCGAGAGAGGGAAAAAAAAAAAAACCTCTCGCCAACTTCTCTACAGTATCACAGTGTGCGCTTAACAATAAACATGTTTTTTTGGTTTATTTTTTTTTAAAAAAGGGAAAAAAGAAAAAGACCCCCCCCCCCCCCCAAATAAAAAAAAACAAAACCCCAAACCCCAAATCTCACAGTACAAAATATGATTTCCTCAGATGGAGAACTTTACAACAAAACACCGAAAGTGCATAAAATTAAAAAAATTAAATAAAATTAAAAAATTAAAACAAAAACAACCAAAAAAAGATAACTGAAACAAAAAACAACCCAGTCCTGTACAAATCAATGCAGCAAGCTTGGAGAAGATTGCTGGACTGGTCCGAAGTTCAAGAGTATATTATATGATTCAGTTTCATTATATAACAATGAAAATAAAAGGAACCAGCACACCAACAGTACAATAACTAGCACAACGGCCTAAGAAAACAATGCACAGATGGCGTTAAACCTAACGAGAGCGTGAACCCTTATTAGCATTACAGCATAAAACTGAGGGGCTATCGAGGCTCACCCAGAGATGAAAGTTTTGACATAATCACTGGCCTCCTCTGCTGAAACAAAGTCCTTCTCGACACCCTTATATGTGATGCGGAGTTGCGCTGGATGAAGAAGGCCATACCGAACACCTTCAATGCCACGGAGTTGCTGCCTGACTGTGTTGAATGCAGCACGAGCCCATGCCACCCTGGCGGTGTAGTCGGGGCAGACTGAGATGGTCCGGTCTCCAACTTTAATCTGTCGGCGTTCTCTAGCACGTTGTAAAATGTCAACACAGTCAGTGTGGTAATGAAACCTGCATATAATGGCTCGTGGACGGTCGCCAGGCTTAGGTGCGGGTTGGAGGGTCCTTTGCGAACGATCCAAAAGCGGCTCCTTCCCCAGTTCAAATGCTTCTTTTAGCAAGGAGGCTACGGCAGCAGTGGTGCACGTGTCAGAGCCCTCCGGTACTCCCACTATCCTAACATTGTTGCGCCGCGACCTGGACTCCAAGTCTTCACACTTATTTTCCAGCTTGGCTACATGAGCTGTGAGGCCCTTGATAGTGTTTTTCATCTCAGCTATATCATCAGAGCAGACAGTAAGTGCGTGCTCCATCTCCTTGACCGTACCTTTTAGCTTGGATATGGTAGAGTCATTGGCAGCTTTATCGATCGCATCTTCACCGCCTGCAGGTCGAACTTAATGGTAGACAAAGCATCACCCAGAGTGTCCTGAAGTTCCTTTTTAAAGATGTCGGCGATATCTTTCCTCAGCGAAGCCAGCAACTCGACCTTGAGAGCCTCAATATCAGGATTAGCTTGGCACGAGGGGGGCTTTGCAGGAGACAACGGCTCACTTGAGGGTGTGGTCGCGGTTTGCAAACGAGGCCTCAGTTGTGTTTGAATAGTAGTAGTTTTAACATTTTTTGCTGCCATTTTATGCAGGCCCGAGTAAAACTTCTCAACAAAACAATCCACAAACCAAAACAGGACTGGAAATATAGCCGAAAAGCGCGAATGAATAACAATTTAATTGAAATCGGCGGGAGCTCCCAGACTCGTGTCCTACTCCATCAAAGCTCTTCTGGAAGTCCACGGTAATATTATGTTGAAGCACAGTACGTATTACTGCTCGAGGCTCTTGACTACGGTAGCCGTAATGCTCCGACAATCGTGGCTATCTGATGGACAAAAACCATACAAGTTCCACATCACTGAAGTTGCACCATTTTTACAAACCAATTCTGGTTCATCTGTTTCATTCGACGATCCGCTTTTGTCCTTCTCATTCTCCATTGCCGCCATGCTTTTTCCGCCATGTGCCTAATAAAAACAAAGGCACTGTGCATAGGGATGCAACGATACCAATTTTTTCAAACCGATACGATACCGATACTTGGATCTGAGTACTTGCTGATACAGAGTACAAAAAACGATACTTCTACCACACACACACACACACACACACACACACACACACACACACACACACACAAATACAATTAATTGGAAGACAGGTTTTATTATATTCCCTGCCGATAAAAAATAATATCTTAATAAAAATGACCACAAAAAAATTTCCAGTGAAAAATAAGCACTTCTGTTAAATTATTGCAGAGTCTCCACATTGTAATTTTACAAAATATCACTGAACTATTGGCACTGTCTCGAGCTTTCAGAATAATCAATAAACACTTCTGTTCGGAATAAAATAAATACAAATTAGGTTTGCGAATAAAATAAACTTTTAAATTATTGCAGTGTCCATATTGTAAACAAACAAACAAAATAATTATTATTAAATAAATAATAAAATATAAAAAATTATAAAATAAATAAAATAATAATTGGCCCCCTAGTGGCCAATCTAAAAAACTACAACAGAAATGACAAGCCACCCTCTGATTAATGAAATAAGTTGGTATCGGTTCATGGTATCGGTTAACTTTTATGAGTATGAGTACACACACATTTTACAGTATCGGCCCCGATACCCGATACCAGTATCGGTATCGGTGAATCCCTAACTGCGCATGAGCGTTTTACCCATATTCTATCGCGATATTTCATTTTCTTATCATTGCCTAACACTGTATTACTGTGAACGGTATAATATGGCCCAACCCCCCCATATTTTAGAAATGGCTGTAATCTTGACGGCAGCGATAGTCCTCCACTATCCTATACTATAGTATTTGTAAAGCTGATATCATTGCCATTTATATGTTGAATACTGCCCTACTTCTCCATCACACCATGCGCATTAGCTCTGAATTCACAGACTTTAGCTCTAGTTTTTGATGACAGTCATCATTCTGCTGTGTAGTATGATCGACACCTGCTGCAGGGGGTGATCAGAACAAGAGCTAGTATCACCTGTAGTCAGAGGTGGTGAAGATGGAGGCAGTCTGATTGTACGATGGCGTCTTTGCTGTACGAGCAGTTGAATGATAGTTGACTGCGAGAATTGGGCTTTGTATTGAAATTTATTGTATTTATTTTATCTGTATTGAAATGCAAGGTGGGCAGGGCTGCAGCTAGTTGGACATTATTAATGGATTAAATGGAATGGATTAAACCTTAGAAATAAAAGCAAGCAAACTGTTGACTAGTAAAACAGTCACACATGGACATTCTTAGATGGTTGGAGTAAAAAAACAAGATAAAAGAAGTGCTAAAATGATTTTCAGATATGCTTGTATGCCTGTAAACCCAGCAGTGTGTAGAACCAGTGTAGCCCTCCAAACAACTGTCTGCTCCAAAGCAAACACGGATCCAGTAACTTTAAGTATATTCCTGTATATACTGACTTCAAATGCTGTTTGTGTGTGACTGTTTTGTTGTGTTACAGTTGTCTGACGAAAAAAGGAGCCTGTCTTCTGTGCAGGAAAAACCCTTTAAATTGGGACTCCTGCTGATATTTCCATGCTGAGAGGATTCTCAGTGTTTTAGCAGTGCACAGGAACAGCTTGGAAGTGAGTGGTCATTGGTCATCACAGGCTAAATTTATGTTGTACGTGTTTGGTCATCTGACAGAAAAACTTGTATTCTGGGCTTAACTCGCAACCCGATAGCCCTGTGTTTTGTTGATCTCACCCTACAGTAACACACACTTTAAAAGAAGATGCAAAATAAAACAGTTTCTTGGTTGCCTTCTCTCCACCGAAGACTATGAAAGCAATAATTATCTTAAGCTGACTTCCGTTGGCATATAAGTGGTGTTCAGAAGAGATTTGAGTCAGACTGATTGAGGAGCTGTGCTACTCTCAGCCAGGGTCTATTTGTGTGATCTCTGAGGGGCTGTTTTAAAGTCCCTTTGCTCCACATCCAGTCTTGTGCCCTGTGTATTGAATTAACTGAGGGTAGATTTCTGCCTATCGGAGCTCTCAATTGTTTGTTTACTACCGGAGTTCGTATCTCTTCCTGTGGTTACACAGACAGATATTCCTAAATTATGGTCTGGGACCTCGGCTAAGCTGTTTATTTTTCTGTTGCTCGGCTTGTGCTTCTTTTATGCATTTAATGTGTTTAGACTGTCGTTTACAGTGTAAATGCAGACTAGATTTCTTATAGGCTTTTGTTAAATTACAAATGTTGATAAAAGCCAACACTGTGTGGTTTATTGTCTAGTTCCATGAAGAGGAAGGAATGTAATTAGTTAACATGTGTGGAAGGATATCAGTTGAATAGCCAACGGTAAACTGCATAAAGTCACAGTTGTGCCAGGGCTCTAGACTAACTTTTTGCCATGGTTGCACTGGTTGCACTGGTGCACCTAACGTTTTTTTTCTTAGGCACACCAGCACAAAAGTTAGGTGCACCCAAATTTTTCAACTGCATCGCTTAACACCACAGTTTTACATGTTCACTTTTTTTGTTGTTTTTTTGGGGAGTAATTGCTGACCATACAGACAATATTGATTTGTAAATGACTAACAACACTAAGTTCTTTATTTGGAACACAGTTCTACAAGAAAGATAAGATCGGGCCTTAACATAAAAGTTATCAATCGTTCTTTTCATCTTTTCTCATTACACACAGCTACATCCACTTCTGCACAGTTTTGCACAGTTAAATTTTTATATAGCTTTAATGCACATAAGTACTTTGTCTCGCGTCAATTATATCGTCAGTTATATTGTTATCGCACATTTTCAAATATATGTCATGATAAATATTTTTGGCCATATTGCCCTGCCCTAGTTACCATTAACTTAGCTTGCAACACACTGACAGAAACTCTATTCAGTGTAACTGCAATTACATTGAGTCATTATTGTATTTACAAGTAAACAGATTATTCAGTAAAGGTGGTATTTATTTTTAGCTATAGTGAGATGGATGAATATTTTCAAAAAGAATGATCGGTGCCACATTGTTGCTTTTACAGGCAATCTAAGGCTTTAGATTGTATTTTATTTGATAGCAGCATATGAAGCAGTAATTCTTCTGGTGTAGATTCTGGTTAGAGTAAACCAGTGCAGGCAGAGACAGTGGAGCTGGAGTATGGCAACCACAGTGAGAGATCCTACGTGTAACAGCTGAGTGACTCGAAAGCAATTTGGCCAATGAGCTGGCTAGAGGAAAGAACCCACAGAGGGGTGGAACATCTGAAATATCAAATTAAAAGGACAGGGATGGTCCCCTAGTAAGTCGTGGATGACGTTGTCGTCCTGAGTAGATTAAAAGATGCTAAAGTTAAAGATGCACATCAGTGTTTCCTGCTCAAGTAAGTTCTATGTGTGGAAAATGCTGATGTGACTCTGGTGTCAGGGTTGATGTTAATCACTGTGACATTTCGGGATGTGGCTCAAAAACTGTGCTGCCATGTAAATACAGTGAGAGGTCAGCAGGCAATTGGGGCACTCTAAATGTACAGTAGAAGAATTGTAATGTCAGAAACTTATGATAACAATCACACATGGTTAATGCTGGTAGACACACTTTTGTTAGCCAGCCAATAGGAATGCAGCATGAAGTGATGTGGAAAAAGCAAAACACACCCACATGGGATGCATGGTAGTAAACTATTTGGGTTTTAACAAAGCAGAAAATGTGAGGTAACTGCAGCAGAAATTAGTTTGGGTGGTGTGGACTACAGCTGTTCTTGTGACTAAAATGTAGCATGGAGAGATACTGCAGTCTCATGAAACAAGTCTCGTCAGCCTTTCTAGTGTCATTCTAGCAGTGTCAGCAGAGCAGGCCTAACAGGAAATAAACTTCTTCTAACTGGGGATAGTGAACATAAATCTATCAGTATGGTCCCTGCTGTTTTTAGTCAAATCAGTAGGAGGCTGATGTCAATCTGGCATTTGTCTGACCATTTTCCATGACAGTAAATGGACAACCGAATCATATCTGTTGGTGATCAGCCTTAAAAATTCCTGGTTAGGTTTCTGCTTGGTGTTTGATGCTGAGGGGAAAAGCTGCTGGGAGATCATTGGTCAGGAAACTCTACTTATTCTGCATGTTTTTGTTTCTGCTTGGTGTGAACCCAGCCGTGTCAGCGGAGCCTTTCCGCTATGAGTCATGAGTTAAAAGGCCACCCTGTGTGGCTGGAATACCTCACAACCTGTCACTCCTCCTAAGACTGTTTATTGTCGGAAGCAGTTCAACCTGCTGTGCTGGATTCAGTCAGGCAGCCTCTCAGTATCTGTTTTTCTGACCTCCTTTTACTTATTGTGCATTTTCGTGTCAGTTTGTTGCTAAATACTGCAATTGGAGCGACTAGTCATAGCATGTACTTATAAGATAAAAAAAATGTCTGTAACCACTGTGATATCCATCATTGGTTTCTGCAATGAAACTTGGTATGTTAGTATTAGTGTTTTGGTTGCTGCCATATTGGTATTTTGGGGCCAGAGGTGACTGTATCTTGACTAAAGTTAAATTAGTGACAAGCTATGTCCAAAACTAATACAAAAATATTGCATACAAACTGTAGAAGTGCTATACACAGACCCACATATCTGCTATTAAGGGCAGTGTAACCTCTTGTACAGTCTGTGCTGCACAGCAAGCCATAGTGTCTGCCATTAAGAGGTCTACTTCAGAGGCTGAAACTAACATCAGCGTCAGAGTGGCCACACGTCTACCTTTAAACCTTACTGTACACTCATATTTTAATAGAACTTCATTAAAATTCAGTTGCTATCCCTGGACCTGTTTTTGCCCCCTGGTTGGGTCACTGGCTGTGGTTTTTGTGGACCTGCGTCACTGACGATGTCCTCCTGTGTTCTGATGGACTTGGAGTGGCCGTTCAGCTTGTAGCAGATATCCAGAGGACTAATGTCTCCATCTAACTACTTTCATCATCATCTTTAGCAGGTGATTGTGAAGTTGGAGTTAATCAAAGAAACTGAGCCAATTATTTTACTCAGATATTAAATGTTATATAGCCAATAAAATATTTGCAGAGGAGAAACATTAACTCTAACGGTTATGTATGACGTTTTGAACTGACTAGACTATATAAAAGTTATATAAAGAAGCCTAGTTACATATGAGTGATAGCCTTTGGCTGACTTATAAATGGCAGGGATAGCTCAGTAGGTAGAGTGGTGGCCCCATGATCGGAAGGTCGGGGGTTCGGTTCCCCTGAACAGCTACCCTGAGGT
Source organism: Neolamprologus multifasciatus (assembly GCF_963576455.1). NCBI lineage: Eukaryota > Metazoa > Chordata > Actinopteri > Cichliformes > Cichlidae > Neolamprologus > Neolamprologus multifasciatus. Next base: position 40,721,661 of record NC_140453.1, on the reverse strand, counting down.
ACCCCTGAGCAAGGTACTGTCCCTGCACACTGCTCCCCGGGCTCCCAATGGCTGCCCACTGCTTCACTGAGTGAATGGGTTAAAAACAGAGAGGAATTTCCCCACGGGGATTCTTTCTTCTTCTTTCAATCCGGGGTAAATGTTTCTGATGAGTTCATGGGCTCAGTTGCTAGTTTCTGTTCTTAGTGGAAACATTGTGGTGTTTATTTAGTAAAACACAATCCTGTGATAGTCAATAAGGGGGATGAAGCATTGTATGCTATAGTGGACATACAAGTTACTAAACTATGAGTGTAAAGTGTGTCAGATCCACCCCTTGAGTGTTGCATCTGCTCTGCTCAAGGCTTCACAACAAGACCTCACTAACCAAAGTTTGACAATGATTGTCTATTTAATCATCTGCCACAACTAGAATATACATCTGTGAAAAACTCTGTTAGCTTAGCTGTGCGCAGATGTTGGAAGCTCAGTTGTCAGCACCATATTTTCCATATTTTTATTCCATATTATACAAAGTAATTGCTTTGTAAGGCAAGTTGTTAAAGGTCTTGGTTTTGACTATGAAAAAGCACTCTTTTCACTCAGTCAGTATAGTCAAACATGTATTCATGTGTCAGCATGAGTGTTTTTTTTTGTTGTTGTTGTTGTTGTCTTTTTTTTTATTTCAGTAATTACGCTGCACTATACGGTAGAAGTCTGTACAGTCTGTGGCTATTGTTTTTTTTCTTCGTCTTTTTTGTGGTGTGTGGAGCATATTTCATATATTTCAGTTTGGTCTCAGACTAAACTTTTTAGTGTGTTGTATTTTTCTTGCTTATCCTGCAATTACAGATGTAGATAGAAACATTGAAGTTGCATAAATCATTTAGTTTGCCAATTAAACGGATTGTTGGTAGGACCAGACATTCATAGAATCACATTCTTTCTGAATTTTTATTGAAGCCCATTTGTGCCAGTGTGGGTGTTTTGTTTTGTTTTTTCTTTTTTTGTTTGTTTGTTTGCCCCCCCCCCGCCCCCCCCAAAAATGATGTAAAATCATGAACTTTGGACTCTTTTTTTTCCCTTTTCAAATGAGAACATTTAGCTAATAATTGTGACTTTTACCATTTTATTTAAACATTTAAAAAACAACAACACTCGACTGTTAGCCATCGTTATTTTCGCTACATTTCTCAAAATAAGAATTTTAACTTTTGAGATTAAACGTTTTAGTGTGTGTGTGTGTGTTATGGGGTAGTAGTGATATCTTCCTTTAAAATTCTTTAAATGTATCAGTTAAATATTTCACTCAAGGGTGTTTAAGAGATTTACGTGTAATAAGCAATTTTACAAAAGTATCGAATTTTCAATTTTTCATTAAATTTGGACCTCATCTTGGCTCATCCATTCTCCTCCCCCCCCCCCCCCCCCCCCCCCACCGCCTTTCCCCCCTCTTTATCATTTCATCATCCTTGTCTGGAGTAGAGGTTGTGGTGGAGTATGATTATGACGCACTCCATGATGACGAGCTGACCCTGCGACCTGGCAACATCATCAAAAACGTGCGCTACATAGAGGAGGATGGTTGGATGGAGGGGGACCTCAATGGGAAAAGGGGCCTCTTTCCCGACAACTTTGTCAAGGTGAGAGATAGATTAGTGTTCATCTGTCCACTGGCTTATATCAAATTGCAGCTTGTTTGTTGGAGTAGAGCTAACCCTGTTGTCTATCATACTGTTAGTGATAATCCTATTGAAACTGGGAGCATTATCAGAGTATAGCAGTCTGCTACACAGAAGAATTTCTGTGCTTTATATTTAATATTACTTTGATGAATGATGTAAACATTTTAGAATAGAAAGGATAGAACTAAAGATCAGAAAGTGTTTACAGAATTCCTTTTGCGAAGTTAGATTTGTGTTTTGGAAAAGCAGAACCTTTTTATTGGAATAAAGGTTTAAAGGGGTAACTTGACCTGGTATCATTTCGATGGATTATTTTAGAGACATGAGCAATGTTCCCTTTAATTTTTCATGTGTCTGAGCGAACACACAAACTCCCTGAGCGGTCCCTTGGACCACTGTGAGCAGCAGCAGATGTGTGCACTGTGGTCACGCCAGCATCGAATCCATCCAAGTTGCGTGGTTTATTAAAATAATCAAATTACAGCATTTATGATAGACTACTTTTAATTGACTGCTTTAGCCCACTTACAATGAAAATTTAAAAAAAATCTTGTTCATGACCTGTGTAGTATGTTAACTAGTGGTACAATGTAGGGCTGCTCAATTAATCGAATTTTAATCATGATTACGATCTGGGCTTTCAACGATCATTAAAAATGACTGAGCCGATTATTAGCCCGTCCCTCGTGCTTTACTCTTGCGCTGCTCCGTGTGGCAAATCGAGCGCAGCTCTCTGCATTTCGAACACGTGTCACACCAATTAAGACTCTAATTAATTTAAGAGGACCCGAGGGAAGCTCGGAAAGCTAAGCAGAAGTTATTTGGAGAGGAGAGTGACTGCCGTTGGTTGAAACGAGAGGTAAAAAAAAACTTCAGTGGTGTGGAAACATTATTGGTTCGCGGAGTCAGACGTGGATCAAGTAGACCTAGTGTGTAAACTTTGCTACAGTGTCGTAGCTGCACCACAGAGCAACACTGCAAAGTTCACTAAACATAGATGTTTACATTTTTTATTTATTTTTTATATTGCACACATTTGCACTGTTATCAGTATTTGCACACTATTTTATATTATTTTTTGACAATCTTTAAAGTCATTATTCAATACATTGTTATTGTTAAATAAATATCGTCAAATAATCGAGATCTCAATTTCACTGAAAATAATTGTGATTATCATTTTTGCCATAATCGAGCAGCCCTAGTGCAACAGATCAAAAATCTCACGGTTCAGATTGGATCACGGTTTTAAGTCACGGATCGGATCAATTTTTGGATCAGCAAAAAAAGAAAAAGGACAAAAATTTAACATTTACTTATTTACTTATTGAAGTATTTTTTGCCTGTTAAAAACATTCAACTCAAGACTCATTCCACGCAATTATAAAAAAAATTAAAGCTGCAAGCAGCATTATGAGGGCGCTCGCACCCCGGCACGTCGAGCCACGCCCAACACCTACAACCAGCACGTCCGATCTGATGTCACATTGATGGAATTCATGCATTTAACCACCAGCTAACAATTCATCTCATTCAATCATGATTATAGTCGTTCCACTAGGTGGCGCTCTAACCATTACTGACAAATGGCATAACAAACATTTCCGAGCTCGAGTCTCATCATGCACGCGACCTTTGGGAGAGATTATGTTTTTGAGTGACAGCAGATTACTGCTTTTTGGCGAGTGATTGAAACCACGTGCCGCCATGACCACCCCGTTTCCCTGAACGTAAAAAGCTTCGCAATTTAACATCACAAAGGTCTTTAGATTCCACGCACTGCAGATCAGTCCAATTTGATGAAATCCCTTGGAGGAGTTCGTCAAAGTACGGTGCCTGAAAAGAGGGGAAAATGTCGCCAAAATTACACATTAATTTTAAAATGGCTGACTTCCTGTTGGATTTGGGATATTGCTCCAAGAGACGTTTTTGTACATCTTGATATCGTCCATAAGCTTAACAGGTTTCAGACTCATAGATAAAACACAGAGCAAGGGCTTATGTTTTGAAATTTTGTAGGGGGCGCTGTGGAGCCATTTCGCTCTATTCAATGATGATCACATATCAATGATCAAAATGATCACATAACAACAAAGCCTTCGTCACACTGGAGGTGTGCGCCAAATTTCAAGACTTTTTAAACTTTCCAAGCCCCTCAAAAGCCACTTCATCTTTCATGGTGAACCGCATTGCCACCAGGCAATTGTTCAGTTTTAAGTCACAATTTTCGCACTGAAGCATCATGAGGGACTGATGGTGATATTCACTGCTTTTGAAGTGACCATCATGTACCTGCAAAAATCAGTACAACAAAGTGACAGACATGACATTTCCTGTTGCCACTAGGTGGCGTTCTGTGTATTCCTGACAATGGGCACATCAATCTGTTCAGGGCAGGTCTTACATCATGCCTGTAAAGTCTGGTACTGATCAGACTGGATTTCATTGAGTTATACTAATTTGTTTCTTCATGGCGAGACATCAAAGTTTGCCATGCTTTCGGGGTCACACCCTTTTGCGAAAACTAACAGTTTTCACTGTAACCCAAGACCAACTCCTTAAGGCTTTCCTGGAGAAATTTGAGGCTGCAGATGTCACCCATCACAATACTGTACCCCAAAGTGTAAAACATGACATTTCCTGTTCCCACTAGGTGGCGCTGTCCTTGATGTCAAATATGGCAGTTGAAATATGTTCAGGGCTGGAGCCTTATCATATGTGTGCTCTTTGGTCCAGATCGGACAATGTATGACAGAATGAGAGGCAATAAGAGTTTCATGGCGAGTCATCGAAATTCGTCATGGTGCCACCGCCTCACCGTATCACGAAAACTCAAAAGCTCCGCAATTTAACATGCCCAGGGGGCTGGGAGGGGATGTTGGCTGTCCGATTGGCCTCCCTGCTGCTGCGGAGCCTGGGACGGTCTGCTTGCCTCCAACCCGGAGGGAAGGGTAACATCTCTTGGGTCTGGGTGCCGTTTCCCCCTCTGGGGGCGAGGGTACCTGGACCCGGGGTATAGAGTATGTTTGGGGAGTGTGATAGTGTGTACATGTCCATTTATGTCTATCCCTACGTTGGGTGAGTGCTGAGTGTTTGTATATGTGTGCATGAGGGTGGGAATGCATGTCTGTGTCTGTGTGTGCCTGTTTGTCTGTGTCTATATGTCAGGTCGGGTCATAGACTCCACCTCTCTGGGAACTGCCAGGCCCTCCAAAGTGTGGAGGCCTATCTCCCCTCACCACACTCCCTGCCGGTGACTGATGCCCTCAGGGGTCGGTGCGTTGGTGGTTCTTGGTGTCCGGGGCTGGGCGCTCAGGTATGTACCAGCTTACTCCCGGTGGCTACTTGGCGGGGCCTGGCGCCTGTTGCTCGGTCAGGCCTCTTCTGGGGCGCGGGGGGCCCTCGGGCCTCCGGCCTCTGGGCCTGCGGCTCGGTTCACTCTGGCACAGCTGGCTGCCGGCAGAGCCGGCGGGCACGCCGGTGCAGCCCCCTCTAGCTTCTGCTCGGTGGCTACTGGGTGACCCCTCGTCTGGGGATCCTCAGCCCTCCCCATGAGGGTGGCACGGATGCCCCTCCGGTGGTCCTCCTTGGGCTCTCGCACTCTGGGGCCTCTGGATGTCTGGGGCCTGGATCTCCTCCATGCCTGCTTCATGCCCTGGGGGACAGGGCTATGGCTCTCTACATCCTCTTGCAGACCATTACATGGGGAAACCATTTGAATACAAGCACGCTGATCCACACAGGTGTGCACACGGGTGTTCACTGTTCGTAGACTTAAATCACACCTTTCTTGGCTGCTATTTCAAAGCACATTGTGCTGTCCTGCGTGCTGCACAACAACATTCAATATTTAGTATTTACTGCTGTTTACACTTAGCTAGATTAATGCGATGGTGTTGTGTATAGTATGTTGCTTTGTTTTTTTTTTTTGCTTGTTTTCTATTCTTTTTCTCTCAACAGGTGATCCAGGAGATTTTTTTTCCCCCTTTCTCACTGTCCCTCTCCCGTTCTGTTTTTCTTTTCCTTCCTCTTTCTTTCTCCCTTTCCTATCCCTCACTCATGTCTGTCCCGTCTGTAACAACTGAAAATAAAATAAAATAAATAATAAAAACAATGGTCGATCAAATGGACCAATACGGCAATGCCATGATGATCCATTTGGCAAAATAAATCCATTGGGTATCCTTGTTGGTCTTCAGACAACAATTCTGACGGCTAAAGAATCAAATGGGACAGGCAAGAAAAAACAACAACAACAACAACAAAAAAAAAAACATGGCCCAGGTGTGTAGTTGACACTGACCAAAGATGAAGCTTATACGACCAAATCCCGAGGAGGAGTTCGAAAAAGTTCGAGGCATGGAAATGGCAAAATTAGAGCCAAAATGTCACCTTCACTTCTAAATTGCGGAGCTTTTGAGTTTTCGGGATACGGTGAGCCCGTGGCGCCATGGCGAATTTCGATGACTCGCCATGAAAATCTTATTGCCTCTCATTCTGTCATACATTGTCCGATCTGGACCAAAGAGCACACATATGATAAGGCTCCAGCCCTGAACATATTTCAACTGCCATATTTGACATCAAGGACAGCACCACCTAGTGGGAACAGGAAATGTCATGTTTTACACTTTGGGGTACAGTATTGTGATGGGTGACATCTGCAGCCTGAAATCTCTCCAGGAAAACCTTAAGGAGTTGGTCGTGGGTTACAGTGAAAAGTGTGACTTTTTGCAAAAGGGTGTGACCCCAGCAGCATGGCGAGCATTGATATCTCGCCATGAAGAAACAAATTAGTATAACTCAATGAAATCCAGTCTGATCAGTACTAGACTTTACAGGCATGATGTCGTACCTGCCCTGAACACATTGATATGCCCATTGTCAGGAATACGCAGAGCGCCACCTAGTGGCAACAGGAAATGTCATGTCTTTCACTTTGTTGTACTGATTTTCACAGGTTCATCATGGCCACTTCAAAAGCGGTGAATATTACCATCAGTCCCTCATGATGCTTCAGTGCGAAAATTGCGACTTTAAACTGAATGGTGCACCCTGGTGGCAACGCGGTTCACCATGAAAGATGAAGTGGCTTTTGAGGGGCTTGGAAAGTTTAGAAAGTCTTGAAATTTGGCACACACCTCCAATGTGATGAAGGCTTTGTTGTTATGTGATCAGTTTCCTTGAATAGCGCAAAATGGCTCCACAGCGCCCCCAATTTCAAAACATTAGCCCCTGCTCTGTGTTTTATCTATTAGTCTGAAACTTGTTAAGCTTATGGAAGATATCAAGATGTACAAAAAAGTCTCTTGGAGCAATATCCCAAATCCAACAGGAAGTATGCATGAATTCCATCAATGTGACATCAGATCAGACGTGCTGGTTTTAGGTGTTGGGCGTGGCTCGACGCTCCGGGGTGCGAGGGCCCTCATAATGCTGCTTGCAGATTTAATTTGGTTTTGTTTTTGTTCACAGGCAGAGAGTGTTTTCAAGCGCATTCCTTATAAAACGCTGTTTTTACTGTTTCTTCCCTTAGTAAATATAAACAACGATAGTATTCAGGAAGCAAACCAAACATTGTATATATTTTTATCATAACTCTGGTTTTACGTGGCCTATCAGCACAATTTAAAAACTGGTATAAAGTCCACACTTTTTCCGTCAATTGTTCCGTCTGTCCTGCTCACATATCTAATGGTTGTACACGTTGTCATTAACATGGCTTCACTCCACATCAGCCACGCTGCTTTGCTAGCTAAAACACTGGTATCGGCACATAAGGATAACGACAGCCCGTCGTTGACAGGCTATGACAGCCTGTCAACGACGTTGATTAGCTGCATATATACCAATGTGAATCGCATTATTGGCTGGTCTATGGGATAAGTTGACATCGTTGTTATCCCATATGGGAGCAGCCAGTCACTTACTGACTAACACTGCAAAACAGAATTGTTTAAATTTCAATTCAGGTTAATTTTTTTTTTTTTTTCGTGTGCAACGCAGATTTTCTGTGCGCAGAGACCATGCCAGCAGTGCACAATTGCGCACGTGCACAGCTTAGAAGGAACATTGGACGTGAGGTATCTTGTATTTAAAAGCACCTCTGTCCTCTCGTGTTACCTCTCTGTCTCTTATGTTAAGCACTTTGGTATACCGCTGGTTTTTAAATGTGCTCTATAAATAAAGTTTGTTGTTGTTGTACCTTATGTGTCTGGCCTTAGCCTCTAAGGAACAGATACCACTGAGCTGAAAGCATTGTTATCGACACTGCAATACTAATTTAATGATTTGTAACCCTTACAAAGGTTCCTTTTTAGATGAAAAGATAAAAATAAGACTGAGAAGTACTTCAGTCTGTCACCAATGTCTGATATAGAAACCAATGCAGAGGAGCAGTATCGGGATTAGGGTGTTGACTTTTTTTTTTTCTTTTTCTGGAGTGAAACTGGTTATTAAATAGGGGTGCAACGATACTCATATTGATATTGAACCGTTCGATACAGTGCTTTCGGTTCGATACGCATATGTATGCGTATCGAACAATACAAAATTTTTAATTTATTTTATCAACTTTCCTTCTGACGATGCTGTCTGTGTTGAGCGCTCAGTGGATCTGCGCTCGACAGTGCAGCCTAGGCGGAGTAGTCGATTCACTGAGCGCAGGGCAAGCTTGCGAGACAGAAGTTAAGCTCTCCTTGCAACATGGCAAATTGAACCTCCCCCACCCTCATTCAGATCTGGCCTTTGGAACTATTTTGGTTTTCATGTGACGTATGACCCTGAAGGTAAGCGTGTCATGGACTAAAGTAAAACAGTGTGTTGGATGTGCCACGCAATGCTCAATTACATGGGTGGGAAGTAGTGTGTTAGCGCAGTTAGCTCGTTAACGTGTTGGCCGTCCAGCCCCACGCACGGGGCGATCCGTGGTAGCTCGTTAACGGAGATTTGCCGTGTTGTGGCGTTAACGTCATTTCAACGAGATTAACGCTGACAGAACTAGTGGGGAACACAACGAATATGACTGCAAATTTACACCGACATCATCCTAGTGCAAAGACAAGTGGAAGCAGACAAAAACAACAAGCACGCATGCTACAAACTTTACCTGAGTCATTTAAACAGCCGTTAGCACATGATTCTCCTTATGGAGACCTGATATGTTTAATATGCTGCTGAGAATATAGCCCAGAAGAAGCGTATAGTATAGCTTTTATTTTGGAAAGAGCCATTTCTCTGTAATAAACTCTCTTTTCCAAAGATGAGTGATTCCTCAATCAGATACAGGGCTCGCAAAATCGCTAGCGATTTTTCCAGTCGGGCTACCAAAATCTATCTCTGCCCTGCCCGTCGGGCTATCGTAGGAAGGAAAAATATATGTCAATGTTTTTGCATTCTTTCGGAAATGTAGCTGGGTAATTATGTCATTGGCATCGGTGAGCCACTGTCAATATGTGACATATTGAAATCGCGTTTGAATTTGCGATTGTTTTTTGCTTTTACTTTGCAATCGCGCAAACTGTGTATAGAGAGCGACAGCACTGATTGGTGAGTGATGATAATTTGCGCACCAATTCCTCTGACATCGTCTTATCAAGCTTACTATGCAAACATGACAAGTGAAATCTCCTGCAGAAAGCTTAAACATGTGAGAGGTTGATTGCGCAGAAAATCCCTGACAACGTGAGTGTGTGTGTAAAAGCAGCAGGATATATATTTTGGTTCTGTTGAGCCAAATAAGACAGGTCAGTGTGAAGAAGTGACAGCCAAAGAAAAGCTTACCACAAAACGGAAAAGTTATGACAAATCAGACTATAAGGCAAAAAGAAAGTGCAGCTTTATGGTTTCATGGACAAAAGAATTTCTGTGGCTGCAATATGACGAGCTAAATAACCAGGGGTGCACATAAGTGGTCCGCAGGTGCGCAATCGCTGTCAAAATAAAAAACGCGCACAAGATAAGAAGTTGCAACGCATGTTTGCGTACATAGATTTTCTGGAGGAGGACAGACATTTGTTTAGAACTCTTAAAGATGTCGAAGAAGCTCCTTTAAGCAATTACTTTGGTGTTCCTCCACCTCCAAAGAAATGTCAGAAGGAGTCCGAACCACAAAAGAAGCACGTATTCTTGGAAAAGTGGTTGCAGGAGGTGAGCTGGCTTCAAACAAATGATGAACACACAGAGATGTGGTGCGGAATGTGCCGTGAAAATTCCACTCTAGCGGACAAAAACGGTGCCTTTTTATATGGACGCAAACGCGCGTTGCAACTTCTTATCTGGTGCGCGTCTTTCATTTTGACAGCGAATACGCACCTGCGGACCACTTATGTGCACCCGTGTAAATAACATAATGTTCTGCCGGGTGTGTTGTTGGTTTACCTCGATTTCTGAGTCGACAAGCGCCTTTGTTACTGGGACCAGTCATTTTAAGAAAGGCCCCCATTAGAACCCATGAGAAATGCAAGAAATGCATTATTGCTCAATCTGCAATATCTTTCCCAGAACAAACACCAATTGCAAATAACATACTAAAAATAAACCTGAAAATCTGTCTAAAACAGCAATACTATGTTGCAAACAGTGTTGGGACTAACGTGTTATTAAGTAACGCGTTACAGTAACTACGTTATTATTGTGGTGACGAGCACGGTAACTAGTTATTATGTCAAAATCAGGAACGCGTTAGTCGTTACTGGGATTTAGATAGGGTCGTTACTCGTTACTTCGTGTGGTGGCTATCGTGGAGCTTCCACAGATTCTGTAACATTAGCAAGTGGTGGAGGCAGCAGGTGGATGAGGGAAAGGGGACGTAGAAGGAAAAGAGACCCAAGGCGGCCGCCGGTCCAAGTGTGAACTGAACTTCAGGTAAGAAGTTATGACCTGCAGGCTATCTGGGTCAGATATAAACCAAGTTTAGGTGGAGTTTATTTTCGTTATTCTGACTTTTTCCGTACTGCGTACTAGCTAGCATGACGGAGTTTCTATACAGCTGGGTGGGTGCTATGAAGTTAATGATGTTGAACTTTATTTTGTTCATAAGTTATTAGAGTTGCCAACCGTCCCGTCTGGTATTCAGAGAAGATATTGCGCGTTTTGTATTGAGGTGAAAAGGAACAGTTTGTCCCGGACTTCAGCTACAATGAAAAAGACACAAAGCTGGAGTTATTCTGTGTCTTTGCTGCACAGCTGCCTCTTCTTCTTTCATTCTCCCCCCTCCCTCTCCTGTTTCTACTTCAATCATGAAAACTGATCAATGATCAGCTGATCGTCTCTCTTGTTTGTTTATTGCCCACTTTGCGCCAGAAAGAGGAAACCAGCCGATGTCGCGTTAAACAACAGCAGCACGTTTAAACTTGATCAGCTGTTGTTAGAATTTATTTAACATTAATTTATAGTATCAGCTGATGTTTGCTGGAGCCACAGCTGCAAAAAAGCTGCTGATCATGACGTCGGTTTGGTTATCTGGTGAGAGGGAAACATGAAGATGAAACCAGGAGATGTCCTTACTGAATCATCAGAGCTGAACAGGTGATGGAGAAACAGGTTTACCTTTTAGGTGACAGGAATGAGTTGAAGTGAAGTTATGAACTGTTTCTGAGAGACAGATAACACCAGGATCCTTTTTTTTTATGTAGCTGACAGCTGGTAACTGTGCAGGTGTGGATCTAGCAAAGTTTTGCCAGGGGGACAGGTAGGGCATTAACAGGGAGAGGTGGGCACAAAGAAATACTTTTCTTTCTTATTCTCATTTAAAATGTCTAGCTTTTAAAAAATAATTATCTGAATCTTACAACAAACGATTGATAGATTGATGCATATATACCATCAAAACAGTGTACATCACTGTCACAATAGCGTTTGTTTTCATTCAAAGGCTTTATGATTTTTCCTATAATGGTCAAAATGCCCGGGCCGATTTTTTGTCCCAGTCCAGCCCTGTATGCAGCTCATCTGCAGTCTGGTGTTACCTACATCTTCCTATTCAGAAGGCAGAATTTCCGAGTTCTGAGTACAATCAAAGCACCACGACTGCAGTTTTTGTGTTGGATGTAAAAGGCGCACATGACGCTGTGACGTAGGATCATGGCAGCAGTCAATGACGGTCGTGGGATTTCTCTTGTGGAAATATGCACATTATTATTATTATTTTTTTCTATTGGTAGGTGGCACAGTGCACTTGTGGCAAGTAAGCAAGCTAGAAGACTGGCAAAGTTATGGAAGCAACACATTAACAAGAGAATTCTGAGTAAAACCAAAGTTACTTTCCCTAGTAACTAGTTACTTTGAAAGTAACGAGTAACTTGAAGTAACTTAGTTACTTTTGATAGAAGTAACTAATAATGCAACTAAGTTACTATTTTAAAGTAACTTACCCAACACTGGTTGCAAAGAGTGAACTACCACTGGCAAAATTTAGCAGTCTTTGCAAACTTCAAAAAGCAAATGGCCTAGATCTTGGTTCCACTTGCCTCTTACCCGTGACTTCAGAGGAAATTTCAAATTCAGGATCTGACACAGGCTGATTTATGTTCTACACAGTTCTTACAAGTTCATAGAAATTTCTGTTCAATTAGAACCAAGTATTTTAGTTGATGATTGTAATTTTTATACAATGTTGTAATTTGTTTTTCAACAATTTTTTGATTAATGTTTTGTTTCCTTTACAATATTATACTTTAATGTATAATATTGTAAAGGAAACAAAACAGGAAGCAAAACATAAATCAAAAAAGTGCTCTCTTTTTTATTCGGGCTACGTAGGGATTTTGAAATTTTGTGAGCCCTGAGATATTTTTTTATTTTTATTACTTTTTTGTTTCAGCAACATTAAATTTAAAAACTGTACTTTTGAGTTAAAATATATATTTATAATTTTAATAAATGACAAATTAAAAAGGCATGAACATATTTTTTGTATTGAAAAAATATCGAACCGTGACACCAAAGTATCGAACCGAACCGAACCGTGAATTTTGTGTATCGTTGCACCCCTATTATTAAACTGTCGCCTGCAGAGCTGTCTATGATGACCTTTGATGATGACCTTTCAAAGAAAGGACCTTATGATGACCTTTCTTTGAAAGATAATTTTGTGCTGCTTTAACAGTGAAATGTTGGAACTCCCAATTGCAAAGTCATTCTTAAAGCGTAAACACTACTTCAGATCTAAAGCACACGCTGATAACACAGTATAACCTGTATATAAAAGATACAATGTAACCAGTTTTTTCAGCCTCAACCATTTTCCAAACAGTTTCTGTAACACAACAATACTTGTGTCTGTTAATTAGTGGTGTTTATCAGATAGTTCTAATACTGCAATATAAAATAGTATGTAGCCATAATATTTCTAAGATATTGCCATTAATAGTTTTCCAAAAGGTACCAATGGGTTGAACACAGTTAAGCTGTCTAGTGAACAGCTAACTGTTATCTGGGCCTGCACTAGCAATCCTGTAACTCTAAACGGCTCTGCCCTTGCCTTTAAGCCTTTTGACAGGATCAAAATTAATCTTAAGGTAAATAATAAATTACAAAATGTACCCATCATACAACTGCTAATGGGGCCAGGGACTCCCCATGGAGGCTAAAACTTTGCTATAAAGATGCTTCTTAATGCAGTAAAACTAGACATTTTAATATAGAAATAAAGCAAAAGTGCTACATAGCTTAAACAAATTGCCACATAATGATCTTACATTTTCTTGACTTGGGTTTTCACAGTGTAGTGTCTGGAAAGTTCCACTAGTGTTAATTTATTACATTAATGTTGCATGATAATAGTAAAGCTCACTGAGTATTTCTCCAGTGGTCGGGTAAATCATTCCCACAGTTTGAATGAGCCAATGAATTTACAGCCACCAATAAACAAGTGCTGCTTAGTGCATTTGATAGCACAGCAACTTTCTGGCATTTTGGCAAAGATAAACTCAGAGGCGTTTAAAGAATGGTTGGAGAGCCACAAGTATTGTTTTCTGCCCACCTACTATGTATTGGGATAACTTGCTTTTAGAGCCAATTTTTGGCACACTTTACATTGCTGAATCAAATTAGGGTGATCAGCCCGGATACAGTTGGTTTCCAATAAAGAATTTCCTATTGTGGGTTGTCATTATGAATGAGCTTGGACTGTGAATGATGAAAGTGGCCTCTGATTTAGCGAGGGCTAAAATTGGTTTATTAAAGGTCAACCTTTTGCTGTTGGATTTGGGTGATGCTGCTACTAGTAGTAAATGGCCTGTATTTGTATAGCACTTTACTTAGTCCCTATGGACCCCAAAGCGCTTTACACTACATTCAGTCATTCACCCATTTACGCATTCACACACAGCTAATTCACAGCTGTGGATTAGCCGTCAGTCAGCTCTGTGGTTTTAATGTAGCTCACTCACTTTGTATTACTTATTCGTGCTGTCTGCATCTGACTGCTTCTCCTTCTGCACAGCTAATGCACTGAAAATGAGTCCCTGAACTGCTGCCCTCTTCTCTCCTCTCCCCACCATCACACAATCCTATGTAGTAATAGGTAATCTGCTAATCAGCCTGGTCTAGTCACTGTGCTCAGGTATTTAATCCTCTAAGAAGCCTGCTGGCAGTTGAACTTTGCTCCTTATGACATAACAGTGGTATGACTTATTGCATTTCTTCTTCCTCCTCCCTTTAATTGGAGTCATACTTGTGTGATCGGAGGGATGTGAAACTGAGGCATGGTAAGGAAGTTGGCTGAATGAAAGACTTTGACAATAATGGGAATGCTTTAAGGAATTTTGTAATTGATCATTTTTTGTGTATGGGTAGTGGAGGGTTTGGAAGCTTCTCTCTTCCAGTTATTCACTTTCTCCTGGTTTTGGTGGTTTAAATGTTTCAGGCTCTGAAAGTGTTTGTGTTTTTGTAAATGGAATACAACTGTATGGTCTCAGACTTTTAGATTACATTATACTAGCTAACTGATACCTGTCTGTAGGCAGCTTCTCGCAATATTAACTTTTTTGAAACTCATTGTCTTCATTGGGAAGGACTTATTGACAGTCAATTATGGTCACAAGTGTCTGTAACATTTACTGATAGCAATGGTTTCTTTGGATAAATGCGTTAAGACTGTCTGATAATGAGCTGAAAGTCATTTAAATTCAGCTCATAGATTAAAAACACTGTTTTCCTGACACAAAAACGATTACTTACAACAAATAGACTCATTGATTCCTTTTTTTTCTTTTTAAAATGTTAACATAATCTATGAATTTCACAATCAGGAAATCCTTTTCTTGTTAAAATCAATCTTTGCATTCTTTTTGTTTTTAAGTCAATTGTATAAGGAAATGTAAAATATTTGTTGACAGTCTACAGCTGAGAATTAAAGTTCAAAATTCTATGAACACTCATCACAGGCATGAATGCCATGGAAAATTTTGGGCTTTCAATGATTTCTTTGACTTTTTTCTCCCCATCAGGGTGGATTAATTGTACAGTATACATGTTTAATGATTTTAAAAACCAAGAAGTGCGTTCACAGCTAAGAATTTATTTATTGCAGACGGTCAAATATATACTTACATTCCAGTAATATTTGGTTTAATGTCCCTTTGCAAGTTGCAACTTGATCAGATGCCATCGACAAGCTTTTGACATAATGCTGGTTGGATATTTGACTACTCGTTTTGGGAAAAATTAACACAGTTCATTTAAATTGGTTGGCTTGGTGGCATAGAAATATTCAAGGTTGGGGCTTTTGGACAGCTATTTCAAAGGCATTTTCTAACAACTGCAAGATTATCCGTTCAAACAACTGGACATAAGTAAAAGTTTGTTTGGGTCTTCTTGTAGACTTTGGAAAACTGTCATCCTCAGATGAGAGGAAATTGGTTTGCATATTGAGGAAGCTTTTCATAGCCATGGGCTGAGGGTTGTCGTCCAGGAAGGAAGACTCTACTCCAAAATCAACAATTTGCAATTTCCCACATAGACAGACAAATGCCTTCTCGAGGAATGTTTTATATTCAGACAGGACAAAGATTGAGCTATTTGGAAACAATGATAGGAGGGTTTCAGACCTAAGAACACTGTACTTACTGTCAAGCATGGAGGTGGTAGGATTATGCTCTCGGATTGTTTTGCTTTGCACAGAGTGGATGGAATAATGAAGGACTACCTTCCAATTCTTCAGCTTTGCTTGAAATTAACAGAGGGGTGGTTGAAACTTGTACATAACTGGGACATTCCAACACATCAATGATTTCAAACGCATATCAAAACTGGTTTCTGGAATCATCTTCCCAAGGCCCCGACCTCAAGCTTTTTCAACATTTGCGTCCTATACTTACAAATTGGGGTCCAGGCCTCCAATTTAATTGAGTGCAGCCAAGGAGAGTGCTCAGATATCCAGCCAGAATTGTGTCAGAAACTTGATGCTTAGCAAAAGCCTTTGGTCAAACTAAATATTTGTGTGGATGTATGCATATTACCAAATCTATGTATAATGTTGAATGGACTGTACTTTTATAGCACTTTTCCACTCTCTACTCGATTTCTGCTACATGACATGCTTCATTCACCCATTCACCCATTTATACCAGCACTTCCTTTTAAGCCCGGATGTGTCCTTGAATTGACACATGCACTCACACAATGATTGATTGGGACAACCTAGGGTTTAGTATTTTGAAGTATACTTGGCCATGCAAGACTATGGGAGCCGGAGATCAAACCATCAACCTTCTGATTTGATTGTCTAC